>NW_009932928.1:0-3693 GCF_000696875.1 Nestor notabilis
TGCCTCCTCCCCGCTCGCCATCCCTTAGTCGAGGGGACCCTGAAGCGCCGTTTCCCGGCATCTCCCCCCAAAGCGGGGACGAGGGCGCAGAGATCTTCCCTCCCTGAGAGGCGGAACGCGTCAGTGACCTGGTACCTGGTGGCCTTGAATCCTTCACGGACGTTTCCGAAAGTCATGCTGACCATGTCTCATTAGTTCTAAGGTCACATCGGAAGTAGTCTATGGTAGTATTGAGAATCGGTTGCTATATTTAAGAATTAACAGGTCACCCCTGTGGCCTTATGGTTGTATTTTTGTTATATGCATTGAAGCATAAGGAAAATCATGTCTAGGCCTTCACTTCAGACCAGAAATAAGCTAATCTGACTATGTCTGACTCAGACTAATGAGTCCACAAAGGGCTTTTTCGTTACAGAAATTCAGAAAACACTCTATTTTCTACCCTGTGCTTGTAGTGTTGCTTCATAGTAAGTCCCAGACATCCTGATCACATTCAGAAAGCTGTATATTTCTATTTCGATCAGTCCTACTAACTGGGTCTAAATTTGTCATGTATGTCAAATGCACAGCAAAAATGCCTATGTCAGCTATGTGCATGTTTTCAAAGGCCTGATGTAATTCTGAGTTGATAGATGCTTTTTCTTTCATGTATTATGTTTTTCTTTTGCCAGTGACAACATTTGTCCTTGTTATTTTGGTATGACTTCATGACTTTCAAAAGGGATCATCTCATGAGTATTCAATCCGTACCTCATTTCTGCTGGCTATTCTTGTGGTCTACCCTTTCATGGCTCAGGTCCTACTGGGGCTATGAGATTAGCATAATTCAAATACAGAGCATTTGCTTGTGCTCATCATGGCTGAACACGTCACTATACACACAGATACTGAGCAGAGTCCTTCAAGATGAAGGACTCTGGAAGATCTTGTGAAGCCTGACAACCTTTTGTCTCTCTGACATTGGCATTTGCTTCTGCCTTAGTTACCGTGACTCCAGGAGGGAAGGCCTGTGTGAGCGATGTGGTCTAAAAATATAATGGTGAGGTAATTCTTCCCCAGCATTTTTCAATTCAGATATTTTATATAGAAATGCCTCTGTCTGGCCCTGAAGACACCTGATTTCTTTTCGGTTTTTTTTTTTTTCAAATGATTTGTCATTCCCTCTGCTCCAGCTATATTTTCTTCACCTCTCTTCAGCTGAAGGAAAGTTCACTCTTGCTGCTGGCTGCCACTTTGACCCACTTCATCTACACCATAGAAAGCATGTTTTCCAGCACCATTTTGTACAAACACAGAGAGGAAATTAACTGTATATAAATTTCATTCTCCTCTATGAAAGAGATACACTGCATGTAGTATACACGTCCATCAGCTATTTGTCCATCTACAATTCCCACTGCACCTATTCCTCAACCTTTTACAATTTGTTGTGCTAAAGCCACACCCTAAAACATGAAAAATTAGGTATATTATGTCCAGAAAAAGCAATTAATAAACACAAAGGACACACCACGATAAAGCCCATTTAAAGCTCCTTAATTCAAACACATCCCCTCTGACTCAGTGAGTCCTTGGCCTACAAATCACTAGGACCAAAGGGATCATTTTCATGAGATACCACTTATTGTTCTTACATTCATTTTTTTTTTTACTGGCCTCTGTCACAGATGGGATATTGGCTCAGGTGGAAGTTTCCTGTGAGTTACTCAATTCTTCCAGTGTTATGACCACAAGTCTCTTTACAGAATGCACTTCAAAGGGCAGAACAATCTCGAGATTGTTCCATTCCTCTTGATCATTCATTTCTCCCCACTCTGGATCCATGCTGATATTCTGAACTGCAGAAACAAGTTCTGCTTCTACATTCTGTATTCTCCCAGCTTACAGCTTGTGTCCCCCCCCCAGTACTAGCCCAGTAGAGCTTGTGTCTCCATCAATACGGAAGAGACCATAATGAAGGGATCCTTCTACCCTAGAAAGAAGGTGGTGACAGAAAAAAAATAAACAAAACCTAAAACCACAGAGCTAAGACCATTCAGCACGTTAGGAGAATAAGTACACCTTGTAAAATGAAAAAAAAAAAAAAACAAAAAAACAAAAAATCTACAACCAGTTTTCAAGTGTAAGAACCTTTTCATTAGTGTAAAATGGAAACAAAAATTCCTGCCCCGATCCAGTGATTTGGTGATAAGAGTCACCCATGAAAGCCTTTCCATGTACTCCAGCATCTAAAGACCTGTTTTCTTCTAAAGAATTAATAAACCAAACACAGATTACACCTTTGCATCCACTAAGGTTTTGGTTCTTTTTCTCTTTATTTATTTTCTTCTCGCCACCACCCCAGGAAGATGTTTATATAAATGAACATGCATTAGATCTAGACAGTTAACATCAGAATTACTCTAATATTTACATTATTGATCAGCAGGCCCTTTTCTCAACAGCTTTAGATAATTTTGACTTTTAAGTTTCCTTTCTTACAGGTGTCTCCTATCGCAGTTTGGATAAACCTTAACCCCCAACTGGTTTCTCTTTACTTACTACCTCTATACTTATACCTCTCGACACAGGCTGATCCTTGCTGCTAGCTGCTCAGTGCTGGCCATGTGTGCTAATCTTGTTAACCACACAATCAAATGTAAGATGCTATAAATTACTAACCTCAAATAGCAAAGAAAGATTAAACTTCTTATTCTGCTCATTTCACGCATGCATCAACCAAAACTTGATTGCATTTTCGGTGTCCAAAACGCGGGGGGATGGAGGGGAAGTGTCAGGAAGACCAAGATTTAGAATTAATACACTTACGGAAGGCAAGCCTTCTTTCTGGGACCAGATTATACAAGGCAAGTTGCAGGCAAAACAGGTGAAATATATCCTTCTTGAATGTGCCCACACTGTGCGCATGTACTCCCATAAGCCTGTAAAGCCAGATTCCTGACTTCCTAACTGTCTGACAGCAGGAGTGATGAGTGTCTGGCCTCATTTGTATATTGTGGGGATGTCTGGGCACCAGCTGGCCCTTCCAGTGCCCCTGGCAGTCTGGATGACATCCTAACCAAGGACAGCAGTGCTCTGGCACCAGCCCATGGACTGTGAGCCACAAAGCATGTGCTGTAAAAAACATAAGCTATGGCATAGCACTCTTACACACTGAACGACTTTCCAAAACCTTTTTGCTCCTTTCTATGGGAAGACAGCCAGCCTATATTGCTGGCACACAAGTATTACCTTGTGATACTCCTGCTCTAGAAAGATGCCACAAATAGCCTTATCTGGAGCCAGTAGCTGCTTCAGCCCCACACCTCTCAGCAAAACCAGCAAGGCAGCATCACTTAATGAGAGCATCTTTATCCAGCGTGTGACACAGTGCTTTGGCTTTCACTGATGGCAGAAGTCCAGGCTACTCTGTCTGGATGCCACCATCACTGCCTGTGTGGCAAAAAGAAAGGGTTGCCTGCCAACCAAAATGTACCTGGAAGCCTGTCACATCAGCGCCTGGGTGTTACCAACCATGGAGATGGCGGATTGGAGACCAGCTGTGCATGCACTACGTGCCCAGGAGCAGTTTATCCCTCCATCGTCACCAAAAGTAGTGGTAGTTGGAGTGGGAGGGGACTTACCGATAGGCCATGTTGTTCCCTCCCTCTTACTGGCTGTCACAGGGAGCACTGCCACACACATCGGAAAGAG
>NW_009932928.1:3724-8279 GCF_000696875.1 Nestor notabilis
ACACAGAAGTGCTGGGTGTTGTGGGGAGGAAGAGTGAGTTGCTTCACAGGTCTGAGGAGCCAGACTTCAGTGCTGACAGAGGATGCTCTGAAAGGACAGTGTGGTAGCACCTTTTCTTGCTGGAATTCATTATTAAATACCGGCAAAAGTGAGATATTGGCAATTCAGAAGGAAACAGTTTCTTTCTTTGGGGAGCCACGGCTAATGGACCTTCTGTTAATGTTGCTTGCCTTTCATGGAGTTTGTCTCAGCTCCTCAATCACTGGTTGATTACTATGCTCAAAGCATGCCAGGGTGGTTCAGAAGATGGTTTGTCAAGTGTCTTAGATTAGTTTTAGAAGACCAAAGTACTTTAAGACATAAATAATTTTGTTCCTTGATACCTGACTGACAGTGAGGACCTTTCATTTCTGTGTGTGTGAGAAAAATAAAAATGTGTTCACCTGGTAAACTACTGTATATTAGACAATAAAGTGCATGTTTTTTCCACATCAGCCATTCTGGGAAGGGTTTCCCTGCATTTTTGCTGGGGTTTTTTTCTGCTTTCCCAGGAAAAGCATCCTTTCCAATACCTCCTAACTACGGACATGTGCAGGTTTTGGAGCACAGATTTTCAATATCCAAATGACATGCCATGGCAATGATGAAGGGATGCCACAACAGATGCCACAACCCATAACCAAGAGTACAGGGAGGAGTGTGCAACATTCCAGGAAGCTGAGTCTAGAGAGACAGTCATCCATTGCCCTACCCTATTTGTGCTGCCCACTCCAGATGCTCAGCCATACATTGGATTTAAAAGGCCTTGTGTGGCCTCAGTATACTCAGGAGTCTTAGCAGCAGCAGCAGCAGCATTAGCATTATGTAGGTAGAGACTTGTTTGCTGAGCTGCAACAAGTTTGTAGTTTGGTATGTACCACTTTAAAATTCCTTAGCTAAGGGTTAAAAGTTGTTAAACTGTGCTGGCTGGTTTGGTCACACAAGTTATTACATTTGTAACTCAGATGAAGGATGAAGTCACTGAGGGCAAGTAAGGCATGGGTGTAACACTGTAATAGAAGTGTAATCATGGTTGCAGCGGGTATTTACGCTTCTTTCCTGTGGAACATGTCTGCAGGAGTGTAGCACATAATATAAAGTTCCTCACCTAAATCTCTCTGGAAATTGTTACTTGAAGGAAGGAGAGGGACTGTGGTGCAGAGCTGTACTTCCTCCAGCTGCCCAAGAATGACTGACCATGGCACTCACCTCCAGCAGGTAGAGCAGCCCATTAGCCACATGGTGTGGCTAGCTCTCATGCTAATGCCTCCTAATAAAATTGCTTGAGAAGAACAACTACTGTGCCACCTCTCGTTACTACAAAAGTATCTAGATATAACCCAGAGTTCATTTTCTCAGGAACAAGTACTAGCAGGTCCTAAACTGGAGATGGGAATGTTTGATAGCTCTCGGGTGCACTGCCAGCCCTTGGCTGTGGTTCCTGTGTCTTCTTGTTTATGCCAAGAGGTCTCAAAAGATAACTGTAAAAGTTGAACAGACCTGGGTATCTGAAGGGGAGTGACTTGCAGGGTTGAGATTGCAATCTTGTGCAGGTTTCTGATGTAGTGTGGCCTGCTGGGGTGCCCACAAGGTAGAAGGAATTGAAGTAATTCAGATGTAGTACACATTACAGTGATGCTCTTTCAAAAGAGTAGCTCTGGAGATCCTGATGTCACTCTTCTCCTCTTTTGATGAATGATTAAGTCTACGTCCCTCCGCTCTCATTAGGAAAGCCAAACCGCACGTCAGCAGCTTCTTCACGAAGCCTTTCTACAACATCCTATACCTAAACAGGATTATTTCCTTTTCTCATTTGCTCAGCTGTAGGTGAAACTGCTATTCATGCCTTTTATGTAATCCTTCACCACATTTTTTTCTTTGCCTGGGTACATCTGTCCATGCCTTCTAAACTAATCTGCCCTGACTGAGGAGCAAACTTTTTTTATAATTGCCAAATGCACCCCAACTTTCCAAAATGTTTTTTCTGCATGTATGTCTTTCAAGCAGCAATTCTACATTGCTAAAGTGATTTCATGTCTTTGCTGCAAAGCCACTATAAAAAGAAAGATCAGAGGTTCTGTGTCAGGAAATTTCTGAAGTCACTTCATTTTATATTTTTTTTTTGAGATAGTAGACTGTAACTGTTGGAGATCAGAAGCTGCTACACATATCATTACCTGTCCCTGTTGGGAACTGGGAGACAGTAGCAACTGCTGAGAGAAAAGCCAGGCAGACAACTGGGATGGCAACCATTTTAACCACCTCAGCTTCAACCAATCCAACCAATAAATGTGAATCAACAATCTGTGAAGCCACAGCTGAGGGCTGGAGTATTTAAATCTCCTCCAGTGAAGGTTACTGAAGTAAATGTGTACAAGTTCAAAATAACAAGAGTAGGCAGCATGAGTTTTTATTTTGCTGACATATCACTTCAAGGTCTGAGCTTTTCTCCTCTATGTGCTATAAAGTGTCTTGGTAGCTGCTAAATGTCATCTCCTCCCAGCATCGCTACTTTATTTCATTGTGTAGTCAAGTCAATAGAAAATCTCCTTCACTGATTTATAAACACACCTAGGATATAGACATAAAATATATGCATTTATTTTACTTCAGTTTTGCTAATCCGTGAAGGTATATCTTCAACACCCACATCCACTCCAACTTAATTTCATTCCTGTATCCTTATTTTATGATGCGTAACTGTTACAAGCAAGGTACTTGAAGTCATAATTTGATTAGCCCTTCTCCCAACTGTCTTCCCACTGAAGCGTTATAGCACTCAGATGCACTTTTCTTTCAACTTTTTTTTTTTTTTACATGATTTTTTTTCATCTAGGGTGCAGGTGGAAATTTTTCCCTTCATTGCATTTATCCAGTTTCATACTCACGAAAACCCAATTTTATAGCAAACTATTTTTTTTTAATGTTATATACACATTAAGTATTTACAGAACAGCCATTGTAAATGAAACAATGAGGTGTAAATAGGATTACATTTGCCTAAAACAATCTTAAATTTTAGTTACTAATATGGTTTAAGTACTGTGTTCACATTATATGTTATAGCTGGTAACATCAAAGGAAATCAGAGAGCAGGGCTGAAGTGTAGTCTTTGTCATTCTTAAATAACTACAAAAAGCAATGGATAATACACTTGCTTATAATTAGGTACAGGTTAATGAAATACTGTTCCAGAGCTCTGCTCTTTTCAGCATTTTAAATCACCTCCCACCAGATAGTGATATTGATTGAATTCTTCCTGATTCTTAGGAACGACCTACGGCCCTACCACTCCCCTTGTCAAAAGGTTATCACAAAGTGCTTTAGTTTTTGTCCTGAAAGCATTTCCTCGTTTCAGTGATAGCTATAAAATGCATATGGAAGAATTAGATGAGTTTTATTTAGAGTGCGAAGCGGCTTCAGAATTGGTTTTAGATAAACCTTTCTGTAGACTTATTAGATGAGATTTATAAAAAAACATTCCACATGATAATATAGTTTTAAATTCTATTAAACTCACTAAGAGAAAATACGTAACATGATAACACCCTCTAGGCAAGAAAAGCATAACTACTAAACAGCTATGCACATCTAAAATTACCAGAGAGACAAAGATAATTTCAGTAAATATCACCAGAAGTTTAGGAGGTTGTTTTCTTTTACAAAAGCTGCAGTTTTGCAACATCAGATATCAAATGACTGTTTACTTGGAACTGAAATGGAACATGAAAAGAAATAGCTTGATTTAGTTGAGAATTGGTACAGAAATTCATCCTGAAAACAAACAAAAGAAAAAACACCCAACACTGAGTAACAGGGTAACTTTGCCTCCCTTATACTGAAATTCCAGGAAGAGATAATAAAACAACAGTATGTTCAAAAATCTCCAGATACTAACAAATTGCTTATGGATCTATAAAAAATACAGTAGGAGATTGTACGAGCCACTATTTCACTAGACTTTAGCGTTTTAGGAGGTAAAACACATGGTCAAAGGAACCGGTTCTTAATCCATATTCAAAGCTGAAAGAAGAGTTTGTGTTACTTCCTCCTCTTCAAAATCACTTTAAACTGTCAAATTAGCTTTAAATCGGTAAATTTCAACTTTGACCCCAAGAAAACCCTCTAAAGAATCAGACTGAGTCGTTGATGTAAAATTTATGTCAAAAGGAAATTTTTAATTTGCAAGGAAAAACAAAAGTTTCTCTCTTCAGAGGTCTCTCCAGCAGCAGCAAACGGGATTTCTCGCCTCTCCTTTACCTCAGCCCGCATGTTTGCGGCTAGAAACTCTCCCGAACGCAAGTACCTGGTCTTCTCCTACCTCACCAGGGAAACGGGGCGATTTGGTGGCAGAAATTCCGAGGAAAATACACTTTTGTGAGTCCAAAGAAACACAAATCGAGCACACCGAAGGGCTCCCCGGCCGTACAGAAGGGCGGGCTCTGCAACGCACCAATCACCGCGCGGCTCCTAGCTAAAAATACGAGCAGCTGACCCGCGCCAGCCCAATTGCGTT
>NW_009932929.1:0-29710 GCF_000696875.1 Nestor notabilis
CTGGGGTCTGGGTCTGGAGTGTAACTCGGGGGAAGCGGAGAAGCTGTGCTTCTGTGGGGGCGTGCTTGCGTGAAGCTGTGTGTGGTCTGTGTGTGGTGGTCTGTGCGGGTGTTATGTCTATAGGGCGCCTGCGGTGGTCTGTGTGGATGGAGGGATCCGTTACGTGTGTGCATTTGCAGCGGCATCCTGTGTGTTGGTGTGTGTACAAGGATAGTTCCTTGTGGCAGGCCCCGAAAATGATGTGGTAAGCGGTGGCAGACTGTGTAGTGGGGTGTATGTGTGGGCAGCAAAGTTTGGACTCCTGCTATAACATCACCCTATCCTCACTGTGCCGCTTTATCTCTAGGAGCTGTGTTGAGACACCATGGCACAAGCACTTGCCTCCCCAGGGCTGTTCTCTGACGATGATGCTGCAGCCTCCCCTGTTCTTGAATCCACAACGACAGGGTTTGGGGCTGATGTGCGCAAGGACCTGCTGTCGGAGTTCTCTGCTATCTCTCCAAATCCGGAGGGCTCCGAGCAGGTGAGGTTAGAGATTTAATGTTACAAACAGGGCAGTGTTTTCACTTGCGGCTGCTGTGTCTCTGTACAGTAGTGTTGTGGTGCAGGGCCAATAGGGACTCTTCAGAAGAGGCTAGAATGAAATGTTGCATTGGGGGGAGTAGTTCCTGTTATGAGCAGTGCACTATGAAGTGCGTCTTCACATGCTTCCTCTTAGTGTGGTGCTTGGTCTGGGTATTGGTTTTGGTGTCAGGTCTTCAAGTTCTTGGTTTAATTCACTAGATAAAAGAAACACTAGTGTGCATGGAAATGCCTAAGAAAGCTTCTGGTATTGCTGGGGATTTTGAGACAGAGGAGTGTCCATTAGTTACTGAGCACTAGTTGGGGTAGCTGTGTGTGTTTCATGCTGTGGTTCCTGTAGTGTTTTGGTGGAGGCTGTGTACTACATCTCTGGCTACCATGTTTAACCTGTGCTGATTTTTGCAGCCTGCAGCTGAAGACAATAATGGTAAATTAAAAGTCTATCTGAGAGTTCGTCCTCTGAAATCTACAGAACTGGAAAAAGGGGAAGACCAGGTAAGACACTGAATGAAGCAGTCTCTGAGCTGGTTGCCTGTGTGCTTGCTGGGTGGTGCTACTATCCTTTGCTGTCTATGCTATGGCCTCTTGTAAGCTAATGTGATGATGGGTTTTATGTGTTCTTTAGGGTTGTGTCTGCATTGAGAATTCAGAGACCCTTCTTCTAAAAGCCCCTAAGGACTCCTTCACCATGCGGAGCACAGAACGTGGAGTGGGACAAGCAGCACACAGGTTCTCTTTCACCCAGGTACGTAACTGGGATAAACAATCCATCTGGAAGTCTTCAGAGCTTAAACCATCCTTACAGCTTGAAAAGCTGGCTCACTAACATGCAGTGATTCCAATGCACTGCATTAACTATGTAGTCTTGTACAGTCCTCTCAAGTTTGTTTCTGTCACTGTTTTCTTAGTTTTTTTCATTTTAAGATGATCCTGACAACTCTTTTGGCAGCAAATACTAAGTTCTTGTTTTGTTCCTGAGGCTCTAAACACACTAGAGGCTCTAGTGGTATCAGATGTTACTGCATTAAGCAAGTGAACAGCTTGTTTTAGGGGTCTGGAGTGGAATTACTGGTGGGTCGATTTCTCATGATGTGGGGCTAGTGGAAGGAACAAGAGACTACATAATATTACTTGAACAACTACCAGCAGTCAAAAGATAGGAAAGATCTACATGAAGCCATTTTTCATGTGCCTTGTTTGCAGATCTTTGGACCAGATGTTGGGCAGAAATTGTTCTTTGATGAGACAATGAAGCAGGTGGTAAAGGATGTACTGAATGGGCAGAACTGGCTGGTTTACACCTATGGCATCACCAATTCAGGGAAGACTCATACTATTCAGGGTAAGGAAAGCACTAGGTGTTAGTAGTCTGTTGAAGGAGTTGTCTGCTTCTACATGTGAATCCTCAGCTTGCTGCTGTTCTTGCTTCAGGAAGCAACAAAGATGGGGGGATTCTGCCTCGCTCCTTAGCGGTCATCTTCAACAGTGTGGGGGACCGGCTGTACAAAGCCATGGATCTGAAGCCCTTCCTCTCCAACGAGGTGATCTGGCTGGACAGCAAGCAGGTGCGACAGGAAGAGACCAAGAAACAGATCATGCTGCGGGGAGGCCTGTGGGAGGTAAGCACATGGCTTCTAGGTTTAATAATACTAGGGGAAGGATGGCATCATACAGCATACATGCTCATGTTCTTCATTTCCTTCCAGGAGGAGCTGTTAACACCAATGAAGAGGAGTCATAGTGCTGAATCTCAGCTCCAGGCCACTGCCAGTGGCAGCTTTGACAGTGGAGTGGCTGGCCTCTCTTCATCTAGCCAGCTCACCAACCATTCAGATGTCAGCCAGATAGAAGGTATGTATGTAAGTCTGCTGTGTAGTACCGGCTGCTTATTGTTGGAGGGTGGGGGAAGAAAGAGCGATGGCTATTTGGATGCTGTGTTGTGGATAAGGGAGCAAAGGTGCTGTTGTCTTGCCAATTTTCCCTTTGAAAGATAAGGATGTTAGGGCTGAAGAACTTCATACGCTGGCAAGACATACTTACAAAGAATTCACTGCTCCATAATAACCAGCCCTTGTGAAATGGAGATTTACTTGACACCCACTTCATTCAAGAGGTGTGGTTATTGAGCAGCTGAATACCACGAGATGGGGACAGCTGGAAAGCAAGGTGCTGAAGTGACATGTTGCACTGAGCACTTGTGCCCAGACTTTGAAACCTAGGAACGACCAGCTGATCCAGAAGGTATTGGCAGCATGGAGTGACTGAGATACCGAGGATTAGAACTTCACTTATACTGGGAAGAATTCGTGTTTGAAATATCCTATATTGCTGGAGCCAAGAATATGGACATAAAAAGTCCTTACACAGAAAGAAGAATGCACTTAAAGCAAGCTTTAGGCCATCATGCTAGGAACAGGCATTAGAGTAGGTCCAAATGGGAGAAGGTATACAGAATAATTTGGGTTGCTGGTAGTGTTCCTGCCAAAGAAAGGCATCTCTCTATGGCTAAACCATTCAGGTTGGACTTGTGAAAAGCTGCAGTCGTGATTTTTTTTTTTCCTCCTTTTTCTTTTTTTTTCCTCTAGAACTGGGCTCTCGCTGGGCTGACTTGGACCGCATTTCACTCACCAACACAGGAGATGTGCAGTTCTCCATCTGGGTCTCCTTCTTTGAGATTTACAATGAATTAATCTATGACTTGTTAGAACCAGCCTTATCCGGCCAGAGCCGCAAGAGGCAGACGCTGCGGCTCTGTGAAGACCAGACTGGCAACCCCTATGTTAAAGGTAGATTTACCCAAAAGATATTACTGGCTTCCTAGGGAGACTTGAGGGACTGGATAGGTGTGTGGCTTAGCAGTGTGGTGTGTTTGGGATATCCTCTATGGCTGCCCCTCAGAGGTCTCTGATATCTGGATTTACAGGAATGTTAAGTTTGCTAATGCCAAGGAAATGCAGTGGTGAAGTTGGGGCTGAGATAATTAAGCTTTCTGATAGTCTCCTGACTGCCTTGCCCAATGTGTGCCTGCTTTTCCAGATCTGAACTGGATCAATGTCCGGGATGCTGATGAGGCCTGGAAGCTCCTGAAACTGGGTCGAAAAAACCAGAGTTTTGCCAGCACCCACATGAACCAGAACTCCAGTCGAAGGTCTGAAGGGAGAGGGAGGTTGTTTAGGCAGAAATACAATTCTGAAGGGCTTCTTAGAATTTGTCTGAGAGGTTGCATTTCCTTTTTAGAATATCTGCATGTTTCTTTACAGTCACAGTGTCTTCTCCATTCGGATCCTGCACTTGCAAAGAGGTGGCAGTGAAACTGTTCCAAAAATCAGCGAGTAAGTCTTATGCTTTCTAGGATTTGAGGGTGTTCTCTGTGGACTCAACTTCCTGTCTTTTGTCATGGATATGGGGTATGTGAATTATCTTGAGGAAGGACATGTTGAAAGTATGTGGAGTAAATGTTCCCACTGTTCTTGGAACTGACTGAGAATTTTGTAGAGGAGTACTGCAGAGTACAACTTGAGGTAGTTCTTAAGCTCTTTAAATGAAGGTACATGTGAGTAACACTGCACTTGGCAGCACAGCTGATTTGAGTGTTACCAATGCCTGTTCCTGGGATGTAGTTGTCTCAGTACCTGGGAAGTGGCTGTCCTGAGGATTGCCAAATGATCTTTGAAACTGAGACTGCAAAGCTCATGTTGGTGTTACCTTCTGTAACCCCTACACTTAGAGTAGGCCTTTTTGTTCAGCAGTAGCCCATATACCCTAAAAAAGCTTTCTGTGCCCTTGTGGGGAAGCTGGGAAGGTGAGCAGGGTGTAGGGGATTTCAGGGTGTCTGAATTCACCTGGATAGAACAGGACAAGCCAGTAGGTCATGTGAATATCCCCTGTATCCTCTTCAGGTTATCCTTGTGTGACCTTGCGGGGTCAGAGCGCTGCAAAGACCAGAAAAATGGGGACCGAATGAAGGAAGCAAACAACATCAATACCTCTCTCCACACACTGGGTCGCTGTATTGCTGCTCTCCGCCAGAACCAGCAGTCCAAGTAAGTATCCAGAATTCCAGAGGGAGGATGTAGGGAGGCTGTTCTTCTTTTCTATGGGCTCACTCTTGTTTCTCCCCATAGATTGAAGCAGACTATGGTTCCCTTCCGGGACAGCAAGCTAACCCGTGTGTTCCAGGGTTTCTTCACTGGACGTGGGTGCTCCTGCATGATTGTAAACATTAACCAGTGTGCATCTACATATGATGAAACTCTGCATGTAGCCAAGTTCTCTGCCATTGCTAGCCAGGTAAGCAGCACAGACTAGGATCATGGCATGGTCAGGATGCATCTTGCTTCTGTGGGAGTGAGCCCTTTTCCATCACAGGGCAGGGGGAATGCTTGCAAATCTTTCGCTATGCTTCTCCAGTGGATTATTAACTTTACAGTACTTCCAGATTCTGCTAAACTGAAAGGGTTTACAGGTTGCAGAGAAGTGCTATGTTTAAAGCTGTGCGACTTCTTTTGTGGATTAGTAATAATGGGGCTTTTCCCCTTCAGCTTGTTCAGGTACCACCCACAAAGCTGGGACTTCCGTCCATACAATCAATCATCAAAGAGCATCACAGGCGAACCAGCCAAGGTGCAGAGTCAGTGGCAAATGATGAAGTGGAATCGGAAGATAACAGTGAGGATGAAGCGGATGTCTCCATGTATGAGAAGGAGGTGGGCTGTGATTTGTTTTACAGCCTTTATGGATAGAGGAGCAAGAATAGCTTTAAAGCTCTGTTTAGCTTTGGCTGGGGAGGTCAGATAGAGCTCGGCACTATACCATGAGATAACAGAACCTCAGAGAGATATAAGACTCAGGAAATTTGGAATCTGTGAGGAAAATATTCCAGATTTAGACCAAATCTGAAGCATATGCTCAATTTGGAAACACTGACATTTGTGGAATAGGGACAATAAGAGCTCGGGTGCAGACCTATAATCCCTACTCTGCATGGAAAATATAAAAATTGGAGAACATGCAAAACAGGAGGCTAAATTGGAAAAAAAAAAATCAAACTTCCCAGATACTCAGAAATTGGCAGCTGGAATAGCTGAAAGATTAAGATGGAAGTCAGATACCTACAGAGGCATGAGCAGTAATGTGTCAAGGTAGCAAATGCAGGTGCAGCCCTGGGCAGTGCAGGAGGGGAAGCTGCTCTGGAGATGGCTCCAGCTAGACTGCATTAAGCCATCTCACAGGAGAGGAATTAAGAGTAAACCCAGCAGCTTCTCTTTCAAAGCAACTAAAAGAATCTTAAACCTAGGTCACCTTAGCCTACAGATATGGGATGACCTAGTTTAAGTTTAAATTCTGTTATGCAGTGTGGGCAGTGGAGTCTCTGTCCTTCTTGCAGGACTTGCTGCGTGTAGTGGAAGCTGCACGAGAACTGCTGGTGCAAGAGCGGCAGGAGAAGCTGCAACTAGAAATGCGTCTCCGTGAGGAGATCTGCAATGAGATGCTGGAGCACATGCGGCAGAAGGAGCAGTGGTGCAGGTACAGCTTATGTTGATCTCCCTCCCTTTGTTCAGAGTTAGCTATGCTACCAAGAACTGCCAAACCCTGACATACATTTGTTTGCTGTCTTTGTAGCCAACATCTGGATACTCAGAAGGAGCTGCTGGAGGAACTGTATGAGGATAAACTGAATAACCTGAAGGAATCACTCACTGACTATTACCAGGAGATGATCCAGGTGTGTTCAGGGCAATGAAATGACATCAGGAAAGTGGCACTGGGTTGGGAGGGGACTTGGGGTACTTGAATCCAGGAAGGTGACTTATGCAAACTGAAAGATTCTGCTTTTTGTGATATTATTTGATAGCTTGATCCACAATTCTTGCTGCTTGTCTACTGCTTTATGTAGGTCACTATGCTTTCTGATTTTCATCCATTAATCTGAAAGCTACTTTTCAACAATTCTGACTCATGTATTTGTTCAACATGATTCTTTCAACCCTTACTTTTTTTGCTAGTTGCTTATTTTGCACTCCTTTGGCTTAACATAAGTTCTGTGAATTTCTCTTCTTTCTCCTAGTTGTGATGATGGGTATGGGCCTATCTGTATTTTTTATGCTATGGCATTTGAGTGGTTTTTGGGATTTGCTGCAGACCTCTCTGAAGATGCTAACTCTCAAAAAACCCTCCTATCTTTAGAGGCTGTTTTTTAAAAAAAAAAAAGTGGATTAGGCTCCCAGAAAATGGGTTCATGCTTTTCACTGAAAGGGCACTAAGGCTGGGTCCTGTGTGTAAAGTGTCTGATCTTGAAAGTCTCCTGGAAGAAAAGACATTGAAAGTTTCAGAAAAGCTGTGTTAAGATCATCTTGTTGACTATTTGAACAAACTTGCTTTCTAAGGAGCGTGATGAGAAGATTGAGGAGCTCCAAGCTGCTCTGCAGGAGGCAAAACAAAAATTGGAGAGCCTGGATACTAAACAAAAGGACTTGGGGCAAGGCTTGCGCCGATCAAAGCGAGTGGCAGCTACCTCATGTGCTCTGCAACAGGAGCTGGAAGATACTAAAGCCAAGCTGGAGCAATGTCAAACGGAGTTAAATACTGCAACAGCAGGTAAGGCAGTGATGCTACACTGGTCCTTAACTAGATCAGAGCAGCCCTTATAAAGGGGTTAGAGATACATTTATCAGCAGGCATACTGGATTCAGACATCCTGAAACCACTATTCTGAGTTGCAGATTATAGGAATAATGTGCTGGATGGACAGGGTTTCGCTTCATTTTCATGTGGTTTCACTTCATTTTCATGTGAAAATGGACTCTGGGGCAGGATCATCTATCTCCCAGTTTAAATTCTGAAGTCCTTCTGCATAATTGAAAGGGAGAAGCCTGGAATGCCTGTGCATGTCTGCACAAAGCTTTTCTCAGCTTGCCCGTGGCAGCTTTATCTCAGGGGGATTCCTGACTTCAGAAAAACTGAAAGCTTATGATTATACTGTTGCTCACTGCTTTTTGTCTGTTTCTAGAGTTGCGCAAGTACCAGAAATTGCTGGAGCCACCTCCCTCTGCCAAACCCATTACTGTGGATGTAGACAGGAAGCTGGAGGATGGACAGAAGGTAATTCCATCTCTGTTACAGAAAGGAACACTTGCAGGGCAATGTAGTTGCCAGTTTAACAGCGCTTGGAGCTGCTGTTTCCAGGTTTTTAAGCAAATGGTTGAAGTTAAAATGGGTACGAAAACCTTTACGAGAGATGTGGAAGGCTATGTTATCTGTGATCCCAGTGTACCTCCCTCAAATGGGATCCTCCCTCAGTCCTGCATGTCTGAATTACCCTGGGGTGGCTTTGCTTGCAGAGCAATGTCAAAGCAGCTGTCATGTTGAACCTTTCTCCTGCAGAATGTCAGATTGCTGCGTTCAGAATTACAGAAACTTGGAGAGTCTCTTCAGTCTGCAGAAAGAGCGTGCTGCCACAGCACAAGTGCAGGAAAACTTCGAGAAGTCCTCTGTACATGTGATGACATTCTGGCTAGACAGGTAATGTTTCTGTTTTGTTGTGGGTTGCACAGGGGGATTTACTCTATGCACTTTGGCATAATCAGCAGAATAACCTAGGTTCTTGCAGCTGCAAATAAAAATGATATTCTCTAGACACATACTACTACATTAAGGGAAGTAAGTATACTGCTGATTTTTTCCAATGGCTGAGACAGACTGCACATTTAACTCTACATAGGAGACCCAAACTCTTCCTGTTCAGCTGACAGCCTGCACGTAAAGCAGGAGAATTCAGTTCTCGCTTCCTTATCCACTTCACCCTGTCACAGTTTCTATGGCAGCATGTTAGCAGCAGGCTGGATTCAGCTTTTTCCTAGCCTTACTGTTCCTATTTTGTTATCGAACTGCTACACTGTTGACAGTAGAAGCTTTTATGCGTGGACTTATTCAGCACACCAGTTAGTGAATTTTAGCAAAGGCAGATTATTCTCTTCAGTTCACAGTAACCAGGAAGTTAGACATCTTGTCGTATCTACATACATATGTATATATATAGCACCTTCCCTTTCTCAGGACCAAACACTGGCAGAACTGCAGAACAACATGATGCTGGTAAAACTAGACCTGCGGAAGAAAGCAGCTTGTATTGCAGAACAGTACCACACTGTACAGAAGCTCCAGGCTCCTCCATCTGCCTTAAAGAAACGGTTCTGTGCCAACAGGGAAAACCTACAACCTAATCAACCTCCTGGTAAAAAGCCCTTCCTGCACACCCTTCTGTCACGTTCAGCTGCCCGTCCTGCTGCTGGCAGAGGGTGGCAGCTTCGTTCAGTTGCTCTATGACTTTTTACAAAGAGATCCCTACCCTGCTATTACTGGAATAGGTGGCAAATCCAATATAATGGCATCTATTTTTGTGTGCTTGTTTTTTGTTGTTGTATCTGCTTGAGAGCTTATGTAAACGTTTTTGAATATGTATGGTTAAACTTTTAATTGATACCAAAGTGGACAAAATGACCTTTTGTATTTTAAACACTACAATGAAGAAAGTCTTTAAATATAAAATAATGCAGATGATCAAAGTTGTTTAACAAAAGGACAAGTTAAACTGAGCTCTTCAACCACGTTGGCACATACTTCAGAAATAAGTTCACAGGATCCTCCTTGAAAGATACTTGCCCTTCCTTGAATTATAATCCTTTATTAAAGTATACACGTTCTACTTCAGGGCTGTTCTTTTGGATCTTGGCTTGCAATTCTGGCTCCAAGCGTGTTACAGACATAGAACTAAGCAAAAGAAACAATAAAATAGTTACATATAACAAGCACTTGAATGTAAAGTAAGATGGAAGATACATCTGGTTAAGCTTCCTGGAGCGTGAAAAGTGTTTTCAGTGCTTTTTTAACTTCTTATGAAGGACTTGTGCTCACGGTGGAGGGGCAAACAGATCCCTGCTTAAAAGGCTATAAGACAGCCTGTAGAATCAAGAAATGGCTGTTGCTACTACCATGAGGGTTAGGAGTCTACTTAGTTGCTTGCAGTTGTTGCTGGCAATAGAAACTTACCTTCTTAAAGGTGTTCTTCTTAAATATAATGTATTTGCCTATTTAACTCACTGCCTGATTTCAGTCATTTGAATAAAAGGTTTATAAGAGTCATGAAAGTGAATTTAAGCTGCCAGGTCACTTAAATAGCTTCAGTTTCTCAAATACTGTTTCAGGTCCAATCTTTCTGTGAAATGCAGAGCCCTGGTTAAAATCAAGAACTGTACCACACTTGCTGTGCTAGTTTGTCAAGTCACCTCCAGGTAGCTTAGTGCTGCTCACCACCATTCTCTACTCTGCCAGGTAGGGAAGCAGATGATGTCAGCCTGCTTTGTTGTATTCCAACAATTGCATTAGATGAGAACTGGGTATTGTTTCCTCTTAAGTCAAAAGCTACTTGCTTTTTTTAATGGATTTTAACGGACTCAGCTCCAGATTGCACTGTTTAAGCTACATTTGGCAGCTCGTACCGTTTAGACAACCACTAAAATATGAGGGACAATTCAGTTGAATTTAAGACCCTGTTGACATTACGTACTGCATATTGAGCTAATTTTATTTGCAGGTAACCCATTCAGGTTTCATTCTGATTTCAGCTATATTGCTTCTAAGACAGTTTTCAGTACTGAGCTATTTGCATAGTAATGAAAAATTCTTTCTGGAAATATATTAATAAATTACAAATAAGCACACATAGTTAAGTACTGTTCTGGGTATAGGCAGGAGTTTCCAGGTGAAACTAGAATGGGTTTTGACTGTTTAATGAAACTATAACCTTACTGGGTGTTGATATATTATTTAGACCACATTAGCTTTTTTTATGAATCATTCCAGTGATTCTTAGCTCTGTATTATCAAGCTCAGACATCTTGGCATGAAAGCACGTGGTTAAACTATGCAACCAAACCTCTTGTTGCTGTCCCTGTGTAGCTGTATCTTGAGCTGCTAGGAGTCTGTAAACAAGTAAGCCCAATTCAACTACTATATATTACTGATGTATAACATAATTGTTATTTTTCTATATATTCTCATGTTTATCACACTTGTTTTATGGGAATTAACTGTATGCTCTAGAAGGCAATGATGTGTTTGTCTTTTTGCAGTACCTTGCATGCATCTGGGAGCATAACATTAAAGTAAGAATGATGTAACAAGGATACGTACCTTTTTTGAGGAAACAGTGCACAACACAGGGGTGTGGCAAACACAAGACTAAAGGAGACAAAAATGGGTTTATGATATTTAGGGTACTAAAAGAAAATTCAAAATTTAGGCATGGTCTTACAGCAGAAAGCTCTTTTTTGTATACAGTGAGCTAAAGTTCCATGAAGTGGTATGTGACCTTTGTTTCTCGCTGCATTATACTTTATGATATCTTCTACCTACTATGTAGTACTAAATGCATCAATACCATGCTTACAAATACGTATAAAGCTATCATTTGATGTTCTTCCAGTGTTTTGCATTGGTCTCCATGACAACATAAACCACTAAATAACAGCAACAGCACCTCTCCATTACCCAAATGTTTCAAGAATCCGGCAACCTACAAGATCAGATTCCAGTTATTGTTTACGCAGGTAGCAGCCAAAGCACCTTTTCTAATCCATGCGTTTTTTTGGTGTTTTTTTTTTTTTTTTTGCCACTCCCTTGTTTTTTTTTCTTCCTCCCTCTGCTTTTCTTGGCAGACTTGTTACTAATGCTGCTTTTTTTTTTATATGGTGTTACCAGTTACATTAAGTGCTGTAGACTTTTTCTTTTTTTTTTAATTAATTTTAACAAAGAGCAAATATTGCTACTTCCTCTTAAAACACCCCTTCAAATATCTCTTAAAATAGCAGACACAACCCAAAGAAATCACTTACCAGAATCCAACTAATCCAACTTGAATAGGAGCACTCATCCAAGGATATCTCTGTTGAAAGGAAAAGTGCACAAAGTGAGGATGGTATCTTTTCTCCCCCTCCCTTCCCACCTTCTTGGAATTCTTATATTCTAAATACATGATGAAGGCAAAACAATTACCAGTATACATTAAAGCTGAGCTCCAATTTGAGAGTCCAATCCCTTTGAAAAGTGGTATGAACATTCCCAGTGCTACCAATGTACAGTGTTATCTTGGGTAAGTGTCCCTTAGGAACTATGAGAGGTGGTTGACTGTTTTACTTATGACCTGATCCTAAGTACATGAGCCATTCCTTTGAGTAGCTAGCAATGCAGCCAAGGTTTGGAGTGGTGCTGCAAGTGTGAGGTGTTCCCATACCTCCCCTGGGCACAGAGAATTCTGCCTGGTCACCCCAGGAAGAGCTAGGTTTGGTCCCAGCTCCCGTCTCTTTAGTGACAGCAAATGGTTTTAACTTGCAACTGGAGATGTACTGCACGAACAACTGCAGCCACCAACCAGAAATAAGGGAGGTATCGAAGAAAAATCTAAGTCTGCCTCTCAGCTCTTTCTTCTGACTTTGATGTATAGGAACTTTCTCCCCTGTAGCAGAGTCTGGTACACCCCAATTATGCAAGAGTTCACCTTTTACTAAAGAAAAAAGGGTAGAAGAATTGGGGCAATAAAGCTGAGCAACACACAACGTATGGATGCATTTTTAGTGTATTCCTCATTAGTGCAACTTCTGCAGAACTTGAAACATATACTGAGAAATATGATAGTTTTCTTGTAGGTCTCTAAACTGTTTAGGTATCTGTACCCCCCCATGTTAATGAAATAAAACCAGACCCATTCAAATGATACTACTGCAATGGCCTTCTGTTGCTACAATAAAAATCAGTGTCTCTGGTAAGTAGTGCACACGCAACTGCACATCAAGGAAGTTGATTTAAAACAAAACAGCAAATGAGTTAAAATCATGTTACAGCGGACTATGTTTTCGAAAAAGACATGTTTTGTTTCTGCAAGAAGCATTTCTCAAGATGTAGAAGTTAGAGGGGAAACTGGTGAACAAGAGATAGGCACTACTTGAGAAGAAAAATAGAAAAAAGAAATTTAGAAAGCTAGGTAGAACAGAGCCTGGTGTTAAAGAAGGTCACAGCAGAGTAAGAGGCATGGAAAACAAGCCTGTGCAGAGTAAACTTTCTCCAGGCCTGAGGGAGAAGAAATGATGTAGAAAATTGCTTCTTTCTTCTACCCCTCCCCCCCCCCCAATGAGTGCAGAAGGAACTGTGCAATTCAGCAATAACCTGTAACAATAGAAAGAGAAAAAGACAGCAATAGCAAGAAAGATAAAGAGTGAATGCAGCAGTGTTCTGCTGTTCTGGCACTCCACTAAACACACCTTCATTTGATTCTCAGCTGAGATGAATTCACTCAAAATGCTTTCACATTGGGAAAGTTCATGACATGAGATGGTGTGACTGACAGTGGAAGGGACGTCAGACCGTGGCATTGGTAAATATTACATGTATTTGGGAACACAAGTCAAACTACGTCTAATGACTTCAGTGTCTGAGGAGAATTAAGGGAAAGGGATGCTACGCATTGCAGTGTGAGCATGGGAGCTGAGGTACATAAGAGAAGATCCCCAAATATAATTTCATAACTGAAAAGACTGTCAGAGGGTATTGTGAGAGTGACAGATGGTTTCATACCTTTGTCGGAGTTGGTCACTGATCTGAGAGAGAGAGATGTCTGAGAGCACAGGCAATATAAACAACATCTACTTCATGTGTTGGAACATTTTTGCCAAGGTACTTCATCTGAGTTACAGACTTTAATTTTTCAAGAATGTTACCAGGCTGTGCTCATCAAGAAAGATGGTGAGATAAAACTCCAACACTGGGAAGTCAGTCTTAAGAATTGAGTTGCCCAGGGAACAATGTAAAACAATAAAGCAAAACTCAAATGCAAACGCAAGCTGTACTTTGCTACAAAGAGACAAAATGGAGAAGTACAAGACAGCAGAAGAATTTACTGGGTTAGAGAACTATAACTCCAGAAGAAGGCCGTTCCTGATGAATTAGAATTTAATTTCCAGATGTCTTTATGGCATCTTCAGGGGTTAGTGTGAAAGAGAAAAATGAAGAAATGACATTAAGCCAACAAAAGCCATAAAAAGAATCAGCTTTTTTCCTAACTGCTTCCTTTCATTGTTGGATTTCAAAATCTGACAGCTTTCCAAGGCTAGTCCTGTTTTCAAAAGAAAAAAAAACCCAACCAACCAAACTGAAATGACAGTTAAATTAGGAATGTATGGAGGACCCTAAGGCATAAGACATTCAAGAATGATCCTCAAAAAAACCCCAAACCCAAACTCAACCCAAAAGCTCTCTGTTCTAGTTTTGTAACAGTTTTGAATACATATTTTACTTCCAAATTAAGAGACCCCAAGGAGCTTGTTTTAGGGATCCATGAGGAAATTTCTGTAATGAACTTTAATATTAATACAGTATGCAGGCCATGAGAAACAGTAGCTGAAGCTGCAGGAGTAGTAATATAAACTGAAACTTCAGTGTCAGTTGGAATTTCAGGAAGTTTCTATGGAAAAAATAGATTTCTTTTAGTAGGAGAAAGGTTACCTATAACTAAAATAAATCTATAAATGCTGTGCCTCAGAGCAAGGTTGTTTATGGATCTTCTTGCTGCAGCAGAAGCAGATAAAATAATTTGGTTCTGTGCAGAGCTAGTCAAGTGTAATGGGGTAGTGAACATAGATATAGACATTATTCAGCCCAATCAAGAACTACTGCTCTGAATAATCACATAGAAGGCAGCCAAAGCCACTGCTAAAACCTGCTGCAAAACCACATATATTACAAAATATTTTTTCAAGTAAAGAAATAATTAGATTCTTTTTGAAGCAGTAAGTATGTGCTTGTGTTCTAAAAACATTCTTAAATCATTTTCTAGCAGTAACTTTTGGGAATATTGTTAATTTATATTAATGTCACCATCAAAATGTCTTTGTGAGAAACAATGTCGGAATACAAGGGATGAATAGTGCTACATAACTTTCATCTTATTTCAAATATCAGAGAATGATAGCCTGCTATCAGAGATCAGCATTCCAGAAGCTTTTCTGTCTTACTGCAGTACATCATTCAATTTTCTCCATTATTTCACAAACCATTTGCCTATTTTCTGGCCTTGTGCATTGCTTAATAGGCTTTGGCAAGCAAACAAGAATTATTTTCAAGACTGATGCTGTGCAAAGCAAAGGCTAAGAATAATGAGTTAGTAAAGCATTGTGTGGATGGTGTTGGAGGACTGCAAATGGGATGGTGCTTCTGAAACCTCAAGAGGACATGCAGAAGCTGCTTGTTAAAAATGCAGCTCATTCCTTAATGGTTTTAATACTAATCTCTACCAAGTGTTACACTGACTACCTGCAGAGCAGTGTTTCACCTGAACTCACAGTCTTTGAGGCTGAGGGGGAGGAACACGTGAGCATAAACGGTCATGATGGTACCAAAACCCACTGAGTAGTCACTGAAGAAATCGTTCATTTTTGCTGATCTGAAAAATTCACAACACCCTTATTTTGATTATACCACACACAGACAACAGACATTTGTCTCCAAACCCTGAGGATCACTATAACTTCTACACAAATGTCATGTATTTGCCAGTTGAGTTGATGGCATTTGTGATATTTCTCCCATGTCAAATACATACAAAATAATCTTTGCTCTAAATTTATTTATGTTTTTAAACAAGAGTTAATGTTCTGGGTAATACATACTCAAGAACATAACAGTATCTCAAGCAGCTTAAAGCTACTCTGCAAACAGGGTAGGGGTCAAAAGAAATGAGCAATTAAGTATTAGCCAAATCAGTACAGGGCTTCAGGGCCAAATCAGTGTGGTACTCTTCATGCTGCAGAGAAATAGTGTATTTGGATGCACTGCAGCGTTACTTCCTTCAGGAGATACAAGCAGCACACAGTGTCTTTCACTCTAAACTCAAATGCTGCATTTCCTGCTTCTACATTCTGAGCAATAGTGTTTTCTGTTAGCAAGGGAAGAAGGAAGCAAAGAACTTCAGGGAAAAGTATGTTTTTACATTTGGAAGACACTTGGGACTTCTTCCCAATTTCCAATGGTGTATGTAACTGGGTAATCTAACTCTGCACAAGAAAAATGAAGAGCAGAAATAATAAGAAATATAATTTAAATACTTTAGAAAGTTTTATCTTAGGCAAACAAAACCAGGCAACTTCCCCTGCTTGTCCTGCCAGTCCCCACCCAAACCACTTTTCCAAGGGAGTCTGGAGACTCAGACCATGCTTTCTTTTCCTAACTTCTAACAGGAAGGAGACAGATTGTCTTGGGCTACTGTTCCCAGCTTGCTGGGTGGGTTTCACAGGCAGGGACTTTGCCTGGAGCTAGACAATAAATAAATCAGTGATATCTGCTGGTGAAGATGAAACTCCCTTTACTGGTAAAGGATTACAGAGTTCCTCATCTGAATAGTATTTCTCTCGTGTTAGACAACTCTATAATTAATGTCATTATTCTTCTTTAGCCTCTCATGCACACACTGTGCATGATGTTGATTTAGTTTATATATTTACTTAGACCAGATGTTTGACTTCATACTACATTAACACAAACAGAATGTAAGAAATAAGTAATCTTTGATGAAGCATGCTTGTTCTATGCCTACCCTGTACTTGCTCATCCTGTAAATTTTAAAGGATCATTTTCAAGAGATTTTTACCATCATTGTTGTTTCCAAAGTCAAATTGCTATGACAGCAGTTAAGCAAAGCCTCCTTATTGCTATGTTGAGGAAAAAAAAATTCCAATGTTTTTCTAATAAACTCTATTCTAAGTCTCAGAAGAAGGAAGATATATTTACTAGGAGGAACTCCGCATTTTAAGAACAATTATAAAAATAACAAAAACCTTCACATTTTTTTAAATGTCATTTTACACAGTGCTGAAAAGAACCAGCCTATCTCTAAGACAGACATAAAGAAAGCAACAGCTGTAAAGCACAAGCTCTACTCACACTCTGTAAGTCATGTCCTTCCAGAGTGTTTGGGAGGCAAATATGAAGACTCAGAAAGTATTTTAAATTCATGAAAATATTAGGATAGGAATTACATATACATAGATTATCTAAGACTAACCTTTAAAAAGGCTTTCTTTTCCAATGTATTCATTATGAAGGGAGGAATTGCTGCAAATAAGGAAAAAAAGAAACATCAAACTTGGAGAAAAAGGCACTTTGTTTTGATTTTCTATTAAGATTAATACCATAATACAGTTTTTTGCAGCCTTTTGTCATTAACTGAGCTTTCATTTCACATTGCCAATTCAAGATACTGGATTTGTATTTACAAAGGTCAATTCTCCCAATAAGCAAACCTTCTAATTTCACACGCAACTAAACTCAGGTAGCAACTTGGCACTAGGCAAAGCATCTACTCTTCACTAAACCAATTCCACTCCAGTGGAATTTGCTGCCATTCCTTTTCTATCTGTGTCTTTTCTGCAAAAAACATCCCAGGAGCTTTTCTGCTGCCCTTCGGTGCAACACACAGTGGATGTTTCCACAGCAAGAAATGTCCACTTCTCTGTGGAACTTCTTAACAGAAATGTAAACACTGCTTGCATAACTGTAAGATAATTTGGCCTACATAGAATTTAATCTATCTCTCTCACATTAGGAACTGATAATCAGGAGCTGCACATGACTGCAGTTATTCTTACCCATGCCAGGAGCAGCCATAAGAATCCTTGATATAACCACCTGGGCAATTGCCTGCTGAGCTGCTTTTGATGAGTCACCCAGTCTGTTTCCATTCTCATCCATGACAGGGATTCCAAACTTGATTTCTCTGTTGAATAAGGAATAAAATAGAGCAGTGACAGACATGCATTTACTCTCCTTTTTTGTTACCTTATCTCTGTCCCCTTAAAATTGTTGTTTCTAAGAATTACAGTTTGTATTTTACTTTCCATGTTAACCTGTTCGTGACACTCTGGCACAAAAATTTCAAAAGGCAGAGAAAGATCTGGGGGAAAACATGCTGAAAAGCAAACAACTGAATATTTGTAACAGCAATCTGCTGCTTGAGCCTGGTCACATGCATTCCGAGGGGAAGAAAGGAGATGTGTTTTTTCTGTAGTTCACAGAACAGAGAGGTTCCTTCAAAAAGCAATTCAGAAATGTGGGATTTTTCTGGACTGCTCTGGAAGTAGTTTGTCCTTTCCAACAGACAACACAGGGAATACAGGAAGATGATTAGAACTAAACAAGAAACCTTTGTGAAGGCTTCCTCTGGCATTCTAGGCTGTTTTCATTTCAACCACTAAGAACATAATTGAAAGCGTAAATGAAAGCACAAAACAAACTACATTTCAGTATCTGTATTATTCTCTACTACATCTTATCTGCAAGTGCAGGGCTAACTGTTAAATTCATTCAGGAGAGTGAGAAGCAGACAGAAGGGCAAATATACTGAGGACTCCCTTTACTCCTCATCTTTTATAAGAGATGATATACTACCATAGATTGAATTCCATTGTAAATACATACTTTATATATTCCCTTTTCTGCCCATAACCTTGCATTTATAAGAGGGTGCTTTTCATTTGTTTTTCACCTTTAAAGGGCTGGCAATTGGTTTCTGAGAAGTAAGATTGAAGAACTCTACGGATATTTATCTCAAGAGAACAAAGATGTTCTATTTTATGCCTGTCACAATGAATCAATCAAAACAAGATCATGCATGAGGTTTTTGCAAGGTTCTGAAACAAGCTAAAGACATATAATGTGCTTTATTTAGTAACTTGCTGATCTAAAAACTCAGTAACATATAGAATGAGTGATCTTTGTTCTTTTTCATACCTTTGCCTCATTAGTGGAATATTAATGCAGTTAGCAGCAGCAACAGCAGCAAAAGGAACAAACCGTCCTATAAGAGGTGAGACATGCTGTAAAACACACAGAGAGGGAGGGAAAAGGAAATTAAAAAGAAGAAAATAAATTTACATAATCATTTTATTTCCCAAAGGTCATATGAAAATACTTCATGTGCTAATGATAGACCAGACTTATTTCCTTTAAATTAAAATTCTGTGAAAACTCACTAGGGGGGCAGAGGTAAAACAACAAACAAACAAGTCATAAATACTCTCTCAGAGGGAGTAGTGGCATGAAACTAGAAAAACCAATCTTAATTTAGTAGCATTACTGCAGGGAAGAGTCAGCTTCTGAGCATGCCTGTCAGCAACACTAAACAGACCTTTACTTTACTGTCTCTTCTGGCAAGGTCACAGCATCCATATCAGCTGCTTTGCATCTAGAGCCACTGACTATGTAGGCTATTCATCTAGCCAGTGTCTTGTATAATATGACTTACTCTGCTTGCAATAGCCTCTCAAATAACTTGTTAAAGCTATACCATTCCCAATACATTTAAGCTTAAACAGAGGGGTACAAAATAGAGTTTTGCTCTTTGGTTTTCATTTTTCTTTTTTTTTTTTTTTTTTTTTTTTTTTTAAATGTAAAGAATGTATTTTTTTACCTTGTGTTTTGCACTTGTTTAAAGAATTTGAGTTTTCTGCATTTAGGAGCAGCATCTCCTTACAAGTTCTTCAGCCAGTCTAGAGGAGATGTCCACGTTTGCAGAAGCGATACTGTACCTTAAAACCACACCTAGACAGTTTATGGGATAATGAGCTCACATTGTTGTTACTACACATGCACTGCAACTAACTTTCAAATGCTATTATATACTTCGATGTGTACAAAAGAAACTGCAAAAAAAGGCACCTTATTAGATACAGTTTGTATTAACAAAACACAAGGCTGTTAGATGTGCATATAAGGAGAACAGGCTGTTTGAAATACATACAAAAGCATCTACACGGGGCAAAAATAAGGTTGGGATCTAAAGAAGGGAGCTGCCAAATGCCATTACAACTCCGTACTGGGAGCTGCACACAACATGATGCAGATACACAGAAGGAGAAATAAGCTATTAACATCTCATTAAACACTAAAGTTTAGTTACAAATGGGGAAAAAAAAAAAAATCAGCAATACCTTTGTTAGTGCATTAAGTCCTAAAGCTGTTGCAACAGCACCTGTGGTAGCAGAAACATAGGCTGTTCCCAGCTGGCTAAAAGAAAAATAAACACATTTGCATCTGGTCAACATTTACCTCCCTTTTAAAAATAATTAACATTTTACACATGCAATCATGCCCACCCAAAAAGTTAAAAAGCAGACCTTTCTGTGATACTGCAATAAGATATGTATAGAAGATTCAAATGGACACTAAACCACTTTCCTTTCACTAGCAGTAAAAATCCCATGCAAGCAACATTTTAACTTCGAATCTGGTTCTGCTGGTTCTGCATCGCTATCTGTTCAGCATTTTCTCATGTGTCTGAATGAAAGCCTTGAAGGATTTATTTCTGTATTTAACTTCCTAATTACTTAAACTAATAAAACCAGCTTGGATTTCTAACGCCATGTCTATGATAGTAATTAAAATCAACTATACCGGAACCCATACATGTAGAGCAGGTATGATGCAAACACCCAAATCCAACCCAGTCTACTCTAAAACACACTTTACATACTTCCCAGATACAAGGTATCTGTATATCCTTGAATCTCCTGCTTTCTCCCAGACATCTATAAGCAAGTCAGCCACTAAACCAGAAAGTCAAGCACTGCAATTCCAATCTCCTATTTATGATTTCTAGCTTTCTGCATCTATTTAGACTCTCTGCCTTCAAGTAGAAACAAGTACTGTGCAGACCAGTTCCTTGAAGGGTCCTCTTTTTGTAAATAAGCATGAAGTGTGGTATCTGCTATACTTCACGGCACTGAGGAGAAGGCAGAGAGACACAACTGAAGGTCCGCACAAAATATCAGCTTAGAAATATCCTGATGTAACACCAAACTGAATTTCAAATGGTTGACTGAGCAATGCAGCGCAGACTCCTATTAAATCCTATGCTGTTAAGTGCTTATGATCAAGATGCTTAGGCTTATCTTTAATGGCAGAAACAGAGTTATCACCTCCATTGTTCTCCAACTTCTCATCTATGCATATCAAATTAGTAATAAGCACAGATGAAAAAACTCTATCACCTCAAACTTTAAAGCCCAACCATGTACCAGCACATCAGAGAACTACTCAGAACTCATGGGAAGTATGTGGTTTTGTGTCTGACCTGACAGTGATTGGGGCATCACCACTCCTGTTCGTGTAATTTACCACAGCATTGAAGGACTGGTTAATCCACTGCCAGAAAAGCACCGCTGGTGTCGTTCTTGAAAGGAGAAATATTAATAATAACCACCACCACAATAAAAAACCAATAATAATGATAATTATTATTGTCATAACAAAATTGAAGTTGAATAAACAGCACAGAAAAATTATGGCAAATCAAGAAAAGCCATTGCGAGCAGTAATCATGCAGAGGTCCGTCCTCATTTATCTGAATGAACCTATACAGTTCCTGAGGTAATGTCTTGATAATAAAAGTACTTCTAAGAATAGAATTTAAAAGCTTTGTAAATAAATACCAAGGTCCAGTTGGGACAAAGGTTTGTTGTAATAACTAAAGCATTATATAAAACCTCTCTATAAAACACACACAAAGAAATACAAAATGCTATAATTTCTGGAATATTTTTCGAGGGTTGTTATTCCTTTACAGTCTGCTGGTTCTCTTTGGAAGCTCCATAAGTAACTGAGAGGTAGATTTTAGGACATAGGCTTTATCCTCTCAGTCTTCAAAGAGCTAATATGATGCCTTTGTTTTAATAAATACCTGTGACATTAAAACATTGTTTCATGTAGAACTGAATTACAGATTAAAAGACACAACTCCAAAATGAAAAACTATTTTCATGAAAATACCTGCATGTTTAAGAAGTACAGGTACAGCACAGAAATTAATTTGGTTCAGTACAGCAAGAACCGGATGACCAATCATCAAAAAAAAAAGAGCTCCAAGGAATCCACATAAATTGTCGGTGTCAGTATGAGATGCCTTAGGACAAAAAGATGCTCATTTGTCAACACAGGTGAGGGGCAGTGGAAAAGTTGCAGAATGCCCACTTAACAAGCTAATGTGGTCCCTCTTAAACTGCAGATACAATCATTTTACAAATGTTTATGCTGAAAAATACAAAAAGTGACAGTTAAATTGTTTCACAACGTATGGGACTGTCCTATGGAGGGATAAATGCTTTTGCTCTTAACCTAGTAGTGGATTTGAACAATGGGACAAACTTACAAAAAAGAAATCTGCTACAGGCCATTAAATAAAATACTACCTCTGGATCAGGAACTTCCTGATCCACAGATTGCTGGATGCTAGGGGAGTATGCCTGGGAACACGTTTCTTTGTGTACTCAGACCACAAACTCTGCCCCCAGTGGAGTCACCACTGAAGATTCTGCTCCTCCTGAATTTCAGTCAGGAGAACCAGGCCACCAAAAATAACAGTTGCTATTGAAAACTCTTTTTGATCATTAAAATAACTTTTAATAGCACTTTAAACCTTATACTTAATTAAATTACTTAATAACACAGTAACAGGAATGTGGTTCTCATTGGAGGGCTGATCTGGAAATTTAGAGTGCTAAAGAAGAAGCAGTAGTTGTGCCAATTATTCTGTAACAAGCAAGAAAACAGAGTGGATATGATACAGTAGAAGATGTGCCAGATCTCTAAGGTTAGAAATTCCCAAGTATCTTCTCCTCTTTGTCCTCCACACAACTCTCCTACACAGATGGATTTTGGAACATTCAGCTTTCCCAGTTTGAGAAAAAGTGGGATGCTGAAGCAGAGGGGCTAAGGGCTTAACTCACAATTAGTTCTAGAAGAAACCATTAGTTAAACCATTAAGTGTGAGGGAATGTAAATAGAGAAAAGGAAGCAAAATTTTACCCTTGTAAATACTAGAAATCTTCTAAAATGCTATTTTGACAATAACATTAATTTAAACTTATCTAATTTGTAGGCAAATGTTTTCTGTGCGATATTGCCATCACTTACCTATAGAAGGTCATCATACAACCTGTGATAGTCATGTTCATGGGTACCTGAGCTGACATTCGGCCAATCAAGATCATCTTTTCCCCAGTGTCTGGGTGAAAGGCTGAATCATAGATATATTTTGCTCTCCACAAGTCATCTTCTGTCAACCCAGGTGACACGATACCTTGTCTTGGGGCAAGTTAGAAAAATAAAAATAAGACAACAGCAGAAAGCACAACTGTTATAAAATGCTGCATCTTCCAGTGACAAATGTGGTATCAAGAGGATTTTGGGATGTTCACACTAAGTTAATCTAGCCTTATAGTTAGCTTGTAGTTCTTCAGCTCTTAAATGGGCTGGTGAAAGAAAAACAACTAAAAATTCCTAGTAATGGTTATGTTGGCTGAGTTGATATATGCAGCACCAAATTTCTGTTTACTCAAACCTGTACTAGATTTTAGAGCTAAAATCTCTGGAGTCATTAGTGTGGGAACGCTGGAGCAGGTAGATTCTTAAATACTTGCAAAGCAAATTTTCAAACAATGTAACACATAAGAAGTTTTAAACTCTGTTGTCATATTAACTTATTTCAGAATCTGAAAATGCTAGTAAGCATTCTGTACTTCAGAATGCTCAACAGGGGTCCTCAGATGACCCAATTTCTCCATTCATTAGCAAATTTAATTTAAAAGGAAAAAAAAGTGTCTCAAGCTCTGAAATAAAAAGAGTGGTGCAGTGAATACAGTGTTTTAAATATTTCCTTTTAAATACGTAACCATGTACTTATTACTGACATGGACTTTTTTTGGCCTGCAGTATAAGTGATCAATGCCATACCTGTAATCATGCACAATTTTTCTTGCATTTTCCAGCTGGGCATTAGATAGCAAAATATTCCGGGGGTCTGTTACAGTAAAGAAGTGATTGGCTCGTCCAGCAAAAGTGCTTTGATCCCATCGGGGCTCCTTAATATTAATATTTAATGGTATATTTCCTGACATCTTCAAAAACTCTGTGAAGAAATCATGAAAATCTGCAATTCAGAATTCCATTTATTTCATTATGTATTGGTAGCCTGCAAGATGAAAAGTGGTTATGCTTAGAGTAAAAAAACAAACACCAAACAGCTTGCAGAACTGAGGTTTAAAGGGGCACACATACATCCTGAAAGCAGATGGTATCAGATATCATCATGGGTTTTAATGAGGTTGGTATTAATAGAAGTAATAAAGCAAGATCTTAGTTAAATGTCTGCAGAAATGTTTCTGTGTCTTTTCCCCCCCCAACTTATGTACATTCCCCCCCATAGTACATTTATGTACTATGTCTTTCTAAGAGTACGAGTATCTAGTTATGGGGTAGAGGTACACATATACATGCATAAATATCTGGGGATGAGGCAGATGCAAAAGAAGTATAGTAATTTATAAATAAATAGCTGTACTAAATAACAATATCAATCAGAAATGTGCTTTATTTCAATAATGAATTACTGTTTGCTGGAAATATTGTCTTGCAGGGAAGGAGAAATGGAATACTTCAAGAGATGCCTAAAGACCTGCTATAACGCGCAATGACAGAAAAAATGCTTAATAAAATTCAGTATAGAAAAACAAAACAAAAATTAGGGACAAAACCCAAACAATTCCTTTTAATAAATGTTGTTTCTCTAAATCCATGCTTTAGCAAAACAAAGATTATATAATGCATCAACTTACCACATTATGAACACATGACCTGATCTCCTAATGACAACTTCAAAGATGGTTAAAGAACTACAATGAAGGGCACTGAACTAACACAGATATGCATTTATGGGGCCTAAAGCCCAGAAAATTAAAAATTACTTCAAGATGACTAAGTTTACTTCAACATCTAATGAAAGGACAGGCCCTGCATAGGACAAATTATATGAACTTTAACTTTCTTAAGAGAAATTTCTGCAACATGTTCTATATTCAATTCTAAACAAACAAAACCAACAAAAAGCCATCCTCCAAATAATGCTTGTAATTCAAATGGCTGAAGTAAATCAGATCTATAAAAATACAGATGGTATCACATAGAATTTTAGCTATTTTAATGGGAAAAATATCATCATTATAAGGACAACTGATACATATGTTGTAAGCTGCCACTAAAGAATATTTTCATCTTAACTCAAGAACACCATGAAATTGACTGAGACATTTTGGCCAATTTGATGAAACTTAAACGGTGCAGACAGAAAAAAAACCCCAAACTCACAGAAAGAAAGTGACTAATCATGTAAAGTGTCTCCATCATAAACAAATGTGAGCTTTATGGGGATAAAAGGAGAGACCATTGATGAACTCTTAAGCTGTTGTCCATCTCTCAGATTAATTACGATTCTTCTCCTCTACCTCAAGTGGAAAAACTTGGAAGTCTGGAAAATTAAACTTCTACAGAAATAAAGGCTTAAGTCTCCCCATCTATCATATCCAGCAGCTTTAAGTAACAGGAAGGAGGAGAAAACTAATAAATGCTTAAAAGACATTTTAAAGCAGCATTTCCAGCAAAAAAATCCCAAACGCAACAAACACCCAACCCCCCAAAAAGTCTGTTCTTGAAAGTGAGCTAAATCAGCTCACAGTCATTCAAGGACATGATACTACTTTGTAATCTCTCTCACAGGAACCATGAAATCAAGTTTTCAAGCAGTTGAGGACTGTTTTGTAAATATTCTGCCTTGGACCACTTATCAGTCAGAACTGCTCTTAGAGTGGGAATTATTCAGGGAAAAGACTGTCTTCCCTGCATTTACCCAGACTTACCATTTTTATACTTATGTAATAGCACAGCCATGACTTACTCAGGACTTCCATAATTGTTATTAATGTGATTTTATGACTATGAAAACCTAGTGGCCAGATACTACTTTATGGTGTACCATACAAACATTACAGGAAATATTTGTTTTCCTGATACATCATCTGCCAGGAAGAGCCACTGGTGACATTCAGATTGCTCAACTTCTTCCCAATGTTACACATGCTCATGAAGTTAATAGAAATTGTGTGTGCATAAGCACAATGGCACCGAACACCCAACACAATTGTAAAGCTGTAAAGATAAGGTTGCAAAAGTGCAGAGTAACTGTGTTACACATGAAGATAAGCAATATTTAAAGAGGATTTGGCAGGTACATTCTACTCAGCACTGCTGAATATTCAAGGCAAAGTCCCACATGTGGTAATGAAGAAAGCAAAGTAACTTATTCTTAGTACACCAAACTCTGAGAACCCCAAAAGGATTAAATAACTAATTATGAAGAGCATGTATGGGTTTTGGTACACAATATGATTAACAGCTGAATTATGAAAACGTCATCTTTCAGCTCTTACTAAATAAGTCTGTTAAGAATTTATTAGAAAACCCTAATTTGGTGCACTCAATAAAGATGTCCTTAAGATGTCCTTCCTTTCATACATCTACAGAAAATTAAAGTTTATTTAAGTTAAATAATCAGTTTCTATTATAAACTTGAAGAGTTTGCTTTCATTAAATGAAAAAGACAAACCAAAGCATTTAGGATGTTTATATTTTATGTTTAGCTTGTATTATTTATGACAGAATAGTGAAAATCCAAAGCATTAAATAAGAAAGATGTCTGCTTTCCACCAGAGTCAAGCTCTTCTTTGGACTAGTATTCTCCAGTTCTGTAGTACAGATCTTATTATTGAATTTTGCACAAACTAAAGCAATTTGGTTAAAAATCACACATAAATTTTAACCACACAGATATTTGTGTCTTGCTCTCTACATTTTCCTGTCATTAGGAGAAACCCAAGAGTTGTACTGGCAAAAGAGAGCTGTTCGCCTTTGCAGTGTAGAGAACAATTGTGTAAAACCAAACTGTGTTCCTACAGATATTGCTGAATTCTGGATATTAATGAAGTGACAGCACAGGCTGCAGGTAGGATACCAGTAGGACTGCTTTTGCTTTTTCCTGGTAAACTGTATTAAGAGCTTAAATGCTCAGTTAATCCTTTCCAGACACGTTTAAAATTTCAGTTTCTATTCCAAGTCATTATGTGCAAGTTAGAGACTACCAAATCAGCACAAGCTCTCACAGCTTTTATTGCAACAATTAACACCCCCTCCCACCCTCCCCAGCTATTCAATAAAAGCATAAATCATTCTGAATGTTTGGATAAAGGAAAATACACTGAAGCCTCTCCAGATAATGATACTGCTAAAAACACATGATCATTTGAAATCACAAGCTCAAGGTTTTCTACACCTCTCTCCATCCAAGGCAATGCTTTTTCTGTATTAATACATGAAACCAGGACAAATGAATTAAAAAAGCCAGTTTGTACTAAAATTAAGACCTTTTTATGACCAGCGCTGACCTTACTGAGAACTGAGCACACAGAGGTCAAAAAAAATCTGTACATTAGGGCTGGTAAGTTGCTCTATGAATGCTTCCCAATTGGTATATTATTTGTAGAAAAGTCCGAGTTTAAATATTTATATAATTAAATTATCAGTATCATTAAAAAAGATTTAAAACTGCTTAGGGTACCTTATGTTAATCTGTTTAAAGTTGTCTAAGGAGTGCTTAATAAAGTAGTCTGTAAACAGAAGCTCTTTTCTTTTCACTCTGATTAGCATATATACTACTGTGTTATCTGTGAATTATTTTTATATACTTATGATACCTCTGTCCACAGAACCAAGCCCTTTGGTGATAAGAAATTTAAATAATAAGGATCTGTCTTCACTGCAGATGGTTCATGGTTTAATTCAGGATGGTTTCACTCCCTTTTTTGTTGCCTGTCCTGACAAGGGTGGATCTACAGAAAATAAGACTTACAACTTTCACATCCTACCTTTAATCCCCTCACCACTTGATCTGCACTGTGTCCACTCTGATGCTTCTTGAACCATGTGTGCTGATATAACTGACTACCTTAGAAGAAAATTAATGCTGCATAAACTAATGCTGCATAAAGAGGCCAGCTCGGTCTCCTGGATTAGAATGTTGAACTGGCACAGAAGATCTGGGAGCACAAAAGGTCTGCACTCCCATGCTCCTTCAACAGACTGACCAGTGACAAGGTTACCATTTTGCTCAGGTTCAGGATCTGCAGATGCAGAAGGAGCCAGGTGTAACACAAATCTCGAAGTCTTAAATCTACCAAAAAATGGTTAGTGCTGCAGCAGCAAAAAGCATCCTAGTAGAAAAATGGGAAACATACATTAACGGAACACTCTTGGCATACACTACGACAAGGGATCATGCTTCAAGTCACTGTGTCTGTTTAGAAAGATAGCTACAGAAAACACTAACTTTAACAATGCTAATCTTAAAAAAAGATAAAGGATAGTATATAGCCTCTAATTCTGCATAGCTGAGGCAGGGACCTACAGGGCAGGATTAGATCACATGAAAAAAGGTATTCAAACTTTAAGTAACAGCTGTTTAAATACACAGAACTATTTTCTTCTAAATAATGCGACTGATGTAACTGACTTGCATTTTAAGAATATACATAGGACTGATACTGTTTGAAGTAAGTTTAAACTAGAAGACATGAAAATTGTGGACAGGTACAGGCCACTAATGCCCACAGAGAAGGAACAGATGTCATGCATACAAGGAAGTGCAAAAAGTTCAGACACTGGAATAATATAACTTGGAGACACATAAAACTTGCAGTGAAGTAAAAAGGGTGTCTGAGTTTGCCAGTGTTGGGACTCAGAGTTAAGGATCTGTTACAACAGTGCCTAAGACAACTGGTAAATTTTTGTCTTGAAAACTTAAAAGTTTTCCAGTGAAATATTTTTAGAATAAAAATCCCAACTCTTGTATTAAAGAGACTGCATGATGCTACTCATTATTTATCACTCTATTATTAAACGATGAAAAGGGAAATAAATCCCATAAAGCAAAAACATAAGCCAATAAAATGCTTATGTACTTCAAAAGGATCCTCTTATAAAACAGAGTGTCCAACTATAAAGTAAAAATGGTGACTGCACAAAAATGGTTTCATCAATATATTATCCAACAGCTAACCGGTCATCATCATTAACTGTATGGCTTCTATTTTTTATTTAAACAGTGAGACTGTAAAACTGCAAGAAACAGGTACCACACCCACAATTTAAGTTGCTGTAACAGTATTTTACCTAGCTGTCACCTTAATTTTCAGATACAATTTTAAAGGGGTGCTGCTGTTTGCATAATCCCTTCAAATATTCAATAGCAAAAGCACTGCAATGAAACAATTTAAGATTTAATTACTATTTTAACTGCAATGCTTTGTCAAGGGTGTAACTCCCCTAGCTTCAGTGATATAATTCTCCATATACATTAAATGTGCCCAAGATTTAAGTTCTCGTTATCCACATATCCATAATAGAATTGTGTAAAGAAAAAATAAAGGACATTTGGGTTAAATCGAATTAAAATAAATCCCTCTGAACCTTGACATAAGTAGAAAGTTTGCAAAGGGACTGGAAAGTAAACGCACAAATCCTCTAGAACAAAGATAAAAATATTTGCTTTGTTACAGTCCACTAATGAACACAAACTTCTACAACAACCTGACGCTTAACTGCCTATATATAAGCATCTAAATTTATTGTTCCCACATCTGTTGCTATTCAGTAAGTACCAACAGAGGGGAGACCCACTGTGAAATAGGACAAAACTTGGATCTGCAGCACCTTAAATTTTAAGGTGGAAAGGTAAGGAGCAAAATTACCCAATCTGATCTTGAAACAACGCTCTTCCTCAAACAACTCTATTAACAGAGGATTCAGGACACAACATTAATTGTACAAACACAAGTTACTCTAATAATTCATACTGAAATGGCACTTTGTGATCATGTTCCTCATGGTAGGATCAGCAGTACTGGAAAGGATAAATGACAACATAATGCAGTCAGTTAACATTTATCATGGAAAATATGCAGTAAGGAAGGAAATAATAAACATTCTTGATTTTTCAAACAACAGATCAGTTAGAAAGGTATTTAGTAGAATCACTTGTACCCGTAAATCCTGAAGTTGGTAACAGCCCGCACCAGTAAATTAAACCAGTAATAATGGACTATGCTCTCTGGCACATTCATATTACTAAACCCTTTCAGTTTCCAAA
>NW_009932929.1:29740-33754 GCF_000696875.1 Nestor notabilis
CAGCTAAATCCTCCCTTGTGCTGCTGGATTGTCTGGGTGAGCATCAGCTGTCCTGAGCAAAACCGCTCCACGTTGCGCTCCAGCAAGTTCACAATACAGGGGACTGTGTTCTCATGACCAGAAACAAATGCTTTTTGGCACTGTTTAGCTCCCCAGCACTGACACAGAGGTTTCATTACCCATGTGTTTCACACTGTGGCATATTTTCAGAATCACAGCTGCAATCGTGTGTTAATAAAGTTTTTTGTAAGCATATGACTGTCAAGCTAAAGAAACAGCAACTGCTTGCCATGTACTTGACACCAGAAGTGGAGCTGAAGACATGGTTCTGTAGATCAGATGCAATTAGATGGCAGATCACAGAGACTGTGAAACTGCAAGGGCTTTAAAGCAAATTTCATTGCCAGCCTCTCTACCACACTCTCCAAAGCTCCCTGCTCCTGCCTCCTCATCTCTCTTCCAGCCCTAGTAAGCAGAAAATAAAAATAAACTAATAAGCACTAAAAAAAAGGAGCTAAAACTAAGGTCTTCATTTATCTTAAGAAAAACTCTCAACTCCATACTTTTAATAACCAAAAAAACCCCCACCAAAAAACCCCACCTTATTTTAAATTAATAATTCTTTGACTTTCTTTTTCATCCTGTACTTTCAATCAGAAAGCAATACTGAACTGAACTTGAAGCCCTAGTACTAAGTACACTCAAATTTCTTGACCTCTTTTATCAGATGGAATCATCTGCCAGCTCACGACCTAATGTTTAACACTAATATTAATTGGAGGGAAAAAGAGGGTGAAAGAGTAAGTGAGAGTGGCCTTCCTTAAAAAGTAATTATATAAACCCCAGTACAAAAGCTGATCAAAAGTTTTAGTAGAAAGGTCACATTTAGATTTACCACAGAAATACCAGAAGACTTTAAACCTTGTTTAAAGGTTAACAACAACAGTTGCAACAATTCTACAAAACGCAGATTCAGGAGTTGTCAGAAGTTCAACTCTGCTGTTCCTTTTCAAAGTTCACATATTAAACATCACATTGAAGGTCACAGAACCACTTTTCAAACCAAAGCAATAGCCAAAAGAGTAGTAATGAATATTTAATTTATTTCAGACAGCAACATACCACTCAATTTTGAACAACCCAGACATTTGATCATTTATTTTAAACCCTGTTGCATGCCTGAATAACCCAGATGGGCACATAATCTGGGAAATTCTGGGCAAGTTAAACTCATGCATTAATGCATAAATGATGAAAAGCAACTTTGCTACCTTCCTTGGAACCATTTATATTTTCTTATGTTACTGACACCTTGTATTTTAACCCAAGTCTCGGAACAATCCACAGTTATGAAACTTCGTCAGTTTCTTTCCAGTATCAAAGCTAAAAACTCGTGTGAGAACTGCCCCAGCAGCAGGCTTTCCTCAACAGCTACAAAGGCCTGAATTCTCCTGAGGATCCGTCATCAAACATCCTTAGATTGGGTATCAGACAAGGTACTGCCTCACTCTTTATACAGAATTTTCTGTTGCTTTTTAGTTTTATAGGGGCTGGAGCCCAGATTGTAGCCTCCTGCACCTAGAGAAGTGGACTCCATTAATGAGAGCAGCCTTTTGCCTCTCTTGAATGCTATTTCAGAAGGTCAGCAAAAACTGAACTGGGGGAGTGAGAAGTCAACAGAGAAGCCTATGTCCAAATGCAGTGTAGACATATTGTAATAACGAACATTGTAACATCTCACTTCCTGGTGCCCAACTCCCAAACTGCAACTTGCAGCCCTCTTACAAAGCAGGGGCATGCAGCATACTCCAGCTTGAAAAAGAATTAACACCAGCCTGCATACAGGAGGGCAAGTGAGCAACCTAGCCAATGCAAATACTGAAAGGAAGGGGTAACTTGCACAGTGTTCTTTACCAGGACTTAGACCCCTAATTTCAGGAATGTAAAGGCGCCCAGGTCAGATCTTGATTCACAAAATCTCCTAGAGGCAACTAAGAGTTCCTTTTTTGAAAGATGAGGCTTTTCACTGAAAACCCAGTAAAAACAGAAGGTAACAGCAGTGCCTTTTTCTTACCAGAGTCCTAAAGAATAGGAATAGTTCAAAAGTTAGAGCGAGTTGCTCCTGAAAACATTTCATGTGTAGATTCACTGGGAGAGAGAAAAAAACCCACTTGACACACTTAGGTCCCTTATTTGCCACTCTTCAAAGCAGTCCCTTAACAGCCTGGTGTCCTGGTGTCCCAGAACAGTTCCTGTTCTGCGAAACAAGAGATGCAGTCTGGAAAATCCTGAGATTGAGAAAAGTACCTGCTGCTATAAAATCAGGAGAAGAACAGCTTCTCTTCTTCCTCTGACACGTTTATAAACCAAAACCCATGGTTGCTTAATTGGTTTTGCAGATCTGAGTTCTTTTGAAGCATTTTCCATCCTGCTTTGATAGAGAAATACTTAGCGACCTCTTTATTCCTCAGATAACACACTGGCCCTTTTTGGGGCTTCTTTCCTGAACAAACGCAGATTCTTCTTTTGCACAAGCAGTACCCACCATAACAGCTGCTGTGTTGGCTTAGGAGAAAAAACACAAAATTAACTACCCTCTGATTAGTAAAAGGTGGTCTATTCTACCCTAAAACTACAACACATTGGCAAAGCAACAGCAGAAAGGCAAACCTGGCTACCCCCCACATTTTAATTGCTCTGGCGAAAAAAAGAACAGAATGCATTCTGCAGGGATGTCCACCATGGCAGTATAATTAGTTCAAAAAGTAAGAAGCACTAATAGATTTTTAGGGGGAGAAAGCATTTTTGCATGATAGCAAAACAGCAAGTATCAGACTTACTGGGGTCATTAAGCAACGATATTGCTCTATTTGCACTTCGTTTGTTACCACAGTTTGAAAGGAGCAGCACAGGTGATGACTGGGAGAAGTATGTTGCAATGTACTTACACCAAATATCAACAAACCAACTCACCAAGTTCTCCCTCCCCAAAGCAGCTCCTACAAGTAAATACCTATTTAAATGATCTTTGCACTCTAATTTTTCCTCCTGCAATCATAAAACCATACTGAATGCTGGAGAAGGCAAATGATGGCCACACAACGAGATACTTCTCTTGTTTTTTTTGCTTATAAATGTACGTCCCACTTGTAGCCTAGCAACAAAAGCAGAGTCTGTGTTAAATGGATGGAGCCTGCTGCTGGGGCTCTCTCCTCAAAGCAGCCATCTTTGGCCTGTAACTTGACGAGAGATTTCATCATTTCCACATTAAAGCTACCTCCAGATGTTAGAGGCTGCTGCAGCCAGCTCAGCAGCGCTGGTTTTCCATTTGCCACCTCTTCTCCCATTGCATGAGGTGGATCGCAGAGACCTGTCACATGTTTGCTTCGTGTCTTCATTACAAAATATAAAGCTTCTTTGCTAAAATGGGTTAGTGCAAGCTCTTATTTCAGTCCTGATTACTGCAAGCTTATCTCTACTCCTTAATTTTTAAATACCCCCTGGCAAACTGGAGTAGGATTATCTGGTTCTGCTCAGGCATGTCCATGGCCTCTTCTGCAGCTTTTCACTGTTTCATGTATCTTTTTCTGATGGGATCCATGCAGGTGATTTTTTAATTGCACACTGGTACAAAGCCAGTCTTTGCCCCCTTCCCCTGTTCTCCCAATACCCATTATAATCACAATAAATTATTTATAACTCAATAAATACTTATAATAAAAACCCCTGCCTCTGGCTAGCAGGTGTCTGACCTCCAAATTATCTGCCGTTCCTCCCCAGGAAAGGACTATCCTCCAGCAAGGGAGGTTTGTTTCCTGCAGGCCCGGGATCTGTGCCGTTGCCACACACCACCCTGTGACACACAGCCCGTGCTCAGAGGACACTCGTGGCCGGGGGGAGATTTTGGGAGCGGGTGGGGAAGAGGGAAGCTACTGAATGTGCAGGGAGAGGAGGAACCCGTTGGGACACCCGCTCTGCTCCCACTGAGGGGATGGGGCGACAAACGGGAGCGGG
>NW_009932930.1:0-6335 GCF_000696875.1 Nestor notabilis
AACCCAAACCATTCTATGATTATATGAAAAGAGCAGAGAAAAAGCACAGTGGTACTGGTAGAATAGCTTTTTTGGACAGACATGGCTACTGGCATTGAATTTCATGTGAATAAAAGCATTATCTACAGATGAGCTGCTTTAGGACTGTCGTTCTGGATGCTACTGCATCCACAGAAAAATTCTGGCAGGGGCCTGGATTCCAGGCTTGACACCAACTCTAGTGTTCCCAGAGGGCCTGAGTCGTAGAATCATAGAGCTATAGAATATCTCACACTGGAAGGGACCCACAAGGATCATCAAGCCCAACTCCCTTATTTTCACAGGACTATTTTAAACTAAACCATATAACTAAGTGCATCATCCAGTTGCTTTTTGAACTCTGACATTCTTGGTGTCGTTAGTCCTAGCTCTGGGTTTAAATTTTAACTGAGCAAAGGACCCTGAGGGTAGTAGTGGGGGCATGGGGGCATTGACTAAGTCTTTTTAAAGAACTTTTTAGACTTCAGTAATGAGTTTAGCTGCCACACAGCTGTAGTCCTGGGAGAAGGGAAGAGAAGCAGAGAAGAAGAGAAGAAATATATATGTGATTGCAATTCATGGTTTTGCTGTTCTATTGTGGCCAGATTTCTTCTCCTTTTTCATTAAAAGTAGAAAGGGAGAAGGCAAGTAAGGATATCTGCAAGCTGACAACTTCCAGTGTAAATGGAAATATAGAATGGTTTGCTTCACATGAGGATAACAATCAGGGTCTGAATAGCTAAGAACCATTAAAAACAATGAAATTCTCTGCTAGAGATCTTTGCCTCCTAGTCAGCACAAGGCATAATGAGGCTCTTGCTCTTCCTAAAAGCAGATTACTTATAAAATCCATTGCTCCCTCAGTTAAGGAAAAATTTCAAGCTTTTCAAGCAGCAGAATTAACAAAACTATTTGGTAGTGTTTCTCCTCCTAGGAGACTTCTCTTCTCGGCTGTTGCTTCAGCCTGGCAGCCCAGAAGAAAGAACAGCTTAGGACAGAACAGATGAGGGACTCTGCAGGCAGGGGTAAAAAGATCATTCTCACACCATTCACAAAAATTGGATCCCTCTGCTGCCTTGGAGGCTAAAATTAGCCTTCTTTACAGGCCTTCAACTTTTTAAGCATTTCTAACAGCTCACGGTCTAGAATCGTGCTTTATGGAGCTGAAAGAACCACCTTTACTGAAATTTTATGTGCGCTGCTAAAGAAAGAAGTAGAAGAGTGTTAGACTGCTAGTTTTTCCTCTTCTTCCCCCTTCCCTTCCCCACTAGCACCTTGAAGAAGTTCCCTCAGAGCAAGGTAAAGTTTTGATTTGTGCTCCCTCTCTGCTTCTCATTGTCCTGACTCACTGTCTCTCCATGAGAGTGATATATCAAAAAATCATAAAGATTTGTTGGAGTAAGTTATGATCAAACAACCATATTTCAGATCTTGGTGAAGATGAACTGAATACCCCATTCAAAAAGACATTTGCCCAGTCTTAAAAGAGCCCTAATGAGAAGTTCTAGTAATCAACTGTTAACGAACATTATCATAAATATTTTTGACAAAATGGCATGCATGAAAGTTCATCTGTTCCAGCAGCAGAAGCAAAATCAGATTAAAATCTTAATTAAAATATGAAGAGGCTTGTCGTGATCTTCAACACAGTGGAAGATTCCTTTTTTGAAAATCAAGCTCTCTCTTGCTGTCACATTACACTATGTTGTTAATGAGCCCTTTCATTTCCCTATGCCTAGCAATATATTTAATCTTAGCTGCATATTTTAAATGATTGATGTTCCCCTAATTACATTTTATGATATATTGTGCCAAGCCATCTTTAATGAGTAGCAAACGTGGCATTGCCTCACTAGTGCTCAACCACAGAAATCAATAACTGACATTTATTCAATGAACTGCAAATTGTGATTCACTAGCTTCTCTTTGTGTTGAGTAAATTCAAACTGTAATTAATTTTCACGCATATCACAAATAGCAAATACATGTATGGGCTAACTTTAAACGTGATTTGCTCCCTCCCTGGCTAATTACAACATAGCAAAAACTCTCAAGCCATCATTCAAAGGGCTGAGAAAAATCAATGGCTTTACAGAAGCCACCTCCTTACATAGGTAAAGCACAGTCATTGTTTACACTTCTGAGAATAATTCAGAGCTAAGACAACAGATTGTTTCTGTCTTAGCAAATGAAGGTGGTATCATTCACAAAAAATCTTAGCTACATATATTCATTTGTGCAAAAGAATGAGAAAGAAACTCCCTGCTAGCTTTCCTACCAGGGAACAGATACCCTACTGTAAGATATAGATAACTGACTTTTTTTGAAAGACAAACATTGTCAGGTGTCATCCAGAACTTGTAACAAGAAGCTGACTCACTGCTATTGATAAGTGATAGTTCTGTTTGTAGGCAGCATCAAAGTTGATAAAACCACTACTTGTCTCTCTCAAAACTCCTACCTGTGGTTTTAGTTAGCTTGTGATTTCTTTGCTGGAAATGTCCTCTCAAATCAGAGGACAGTGCCAGGACTTTACAGCTAATGCTCTTTTGGCATACCTGTGCAGGGGCAGAGTTGTACAAATCAACCAAACATTAAAGCTGAAGGCTCTGAAATGGATAGCAAAAGACTGTGGGTCACTTTAGGATCAGTGCAGTCCTTTACCCTAAAAAGCATAATTTCAGGGATAATCGTACAGTTTAGGGTCTAAACCTGCAGTCACTAAGAGTCTGGGTCCACCTCAGTAACTAAAAATACCCTGGACTGATCTCAGGCACTGAGGCCAGCTGAAGCAAAAGGGACTACATCCACAGAGTTCAGCTCTCTTGCTCTCCAAAACAGGCTGGTCACATGCAGTGTGCCTCTTGGAAATACCCCTGTCCTATGCTAATTCTCAAACAGTGCCCAGCAATTATGCAAGAGGTTGCTACCAGGTCTGGGCCAAAAATATAGCTGTGACCACTCTGACAACACAGACGGTCAAGTGTCAAACCCAGGAAAATGCTCTGACACCACCTAATTCTCCAGTAAAGATGTAGCCAACGTTTTCCTCCTACAACCCAGTACAGATTTCAGGTTTTTTTCTAAACAGCTCTCCTTTGGCTTTGAAGCATTCATCTTAAATCTCTAAGGTCAGCTTCCTGTGGCAGGTACTTTTTGCTGTTACAGCCTTGGCAGGGTTCTGTGCGTGTTGCTTAGCTGGATTTAGAGATGATTAACACAGAGCAAAAAGATGCAATAGAATATGTTACATTAGAACACATAAAATTAGTTTTAAATTGCTGCCCAGCTTTGCTCTTCCATAATCACTGCCAGTGTGATCCTGGTGTCCTAAAAGATGACTGCAGGCAGATAACATCTAATGAGAACTAATCTGACATTCTCTAACTTCTTATTCACACCTAAGCTCCAGGTGCTTAGGGAAGAAGTGCTCCTCAAGCACATGCTAAGTTCCCCTCATAGTTACCAGGGAGGTACCTTTGAAGGCTTCTGAGCAAAGAGCCTGCCTAGCTGATTAAGGTGTCCAAACTCAGGCAGGAAAGATCTTTCTCTAAAGCCTCTAAAAAATAGCTGCCTGCTTTCATGTAGTAAAGGACTTAGTGCACCCAATTTTTGAAGCAAAGTATATGTGAGACTTCAACATCTCAGGCAGACATTCCTGATATTTTGCCCAAGAGACACTGAATTTGCACCTGCAACTGGTTGTTGAGCTCAACTCTTCACCACCTATTTCTGTGCAAAGCAAGAATAAAGACAGCAAAAATCACATTGCATCAAAGAGTTCTTTCTAAATACCAAAGAGAAAAAAAACAGAAATTTATGCAAGTTTTATTCTAATCTTTATTTAAAAGGTCATCTGCAACAAGTAATAAGAATCAGTCAATTTATTTTCTCATTAAATAAACAAACCTCATTTCTATAGGAAATTGACCACTGCTCATTTCTCAGACTTGAATCAAGTTCAGTGATTTAAAGGGGAGGCTTTGGCCTCAGGCTTATATCTGCAAATAAACCAGAATTTTATTTCTCAACCCATACAGCACAGAGTTATTCTTACCTCCAAGAAAGATACTCTTGGTTCCTTTTGGCATCCTTGGGAAGAAAGGAATCAAGAAAGATCAGTGGAAAGGTCATATTAATGTTGAAGTAGAGTTATCACCATGGGGGGCTTTTGTTTCTTTTCAGCCTTCCCTCCATTTTTAACTTCTTTTATAAGTGTCTCAGAGACAAGAATGTCTCAGGATTTGCTCTAGAGTAATTGCTGGAACCCGGCTTTAGAGCTGAGAAACAGCAGAAGAGCCATGTCATCTTAGACACATTTCCAGACTGTCATTGGATTTTCCACCAATATTCAAGGCAGGTGGACAAAAGAGCAAAACTACCAAACCACAACTTGCATCCTTGGTTTCTTATTTTTTTTCCCCAGAGAAAAATTCACTTTGATGCCAGTTTTGACACACTAATTAAGCCACAGTAAAACCCCCTTACTGGACTCCTAAAACCTGGTTGAGCTGCTATGGAAGAAAACAAGAAAATTAGAGAAATATATTTCCAATGATCCTTTGTCTTCTATAAAATCTAAAACCAATGTGAAGGTGTAGAGTTAATTCAACCTACCCCGGGCAAAAATGCAGGTCTCTATCAGCCTTGAATGGTTAATCCATAGACAAGCCTGCTAATGAGTCTGCTGTTCTCTTGAGGTTAATGAGCCCTTGAGCATCTGGTGAAGGCACAGACACATAGCAATTAGTGTCTTTTATTTAAACCAGCTGACAGGTTAGGCAGCAGTTGATTCCCTGATTTTATTATATTGTTGCCATAGTACCCAGCATGCCAGCTCTGAGCCTGCATGCACTGGTTGTGTTGGTTAAGAATGGATTCCTTCACCTTTATGCTGAGCCCAATGATATGGGCTTTATGGAATGGATTTGAGCCACAAAGTTTTCTTTCAGTTCTTTGCGGTTTGTATACATGATTAAGAAATCTCAGAAATTAACTCTTCCTCAAGAGAGATTAATTCAATTCAATAATCAGAGGTCAAACAGGATAGCTAGTGTATCAATACGATAGGCAGTAGAAAACTATTTCCTATTCCCTGTTAGCAATACTAAGATATACAAAGACATGAATGCTACAGCAGTATTCCTTCCCAACTTTCATTGCTCACAGGATATGTTGGCTCCTAGAACAGAAAGTGCATATGGGAAATGCAGGATTTAAAATTGCCTTTGTGCCACTGGAGGAAGCTATACCCGAAAAACAATTCATTTATAAGGAATGACTGGGGGAAGAGGAGAAAAGAAAATAAATACTATTATTCCCCCTTAATGGATAAAGAAAATGAGGTACAGAAGGAAGTAACCACATCATCCATTTTCAGCTACTTTAGCATCTAACTTGCATGCTCTGAATTGCCCCCTGGAGGATCCTACTTCTTGTCATTGGCTGTTCATGGAAATTGCTAGCCTTACTTATTACCTTTGGTCTCTAAATTGTAGCTAAGATAAATCACCACAGCAGGCTATGGTAAATGTTATATACATGCTTCAAACAAGGCAAGGGTTCTATTCCAGGGTGACAGCTACTTCCCCTGGAGTGACTCTAGTGGCTCTTAATCCTAGTTATTCCTCACACCCTTCTCTCAACCTATGAATATCTCAGCTGGGAGATTGCAACTGCAAATGAGGCAGCAACTAAACTGTCAAACTTCACAGGCTTGTTCAGGTAAACTGGCTTCCCTAAACAAACTAGGCTGACACCTCTGACAGTCAAATCTTATTTAATACTAATATTCTGGTAGAACATACTTATCAGCCGAGCCATGTTGTCCTTTCCTTGGTCTCTGTTGTACCATACAGGTTGCTAATGTTCACATAACCTACCAAAGAGGCTTCGTATATATATACACATTTCAAAGAAGACTGAAAAAACTAACCCATTTAACAGCAAACTAATTTTCACAGTGACTTAGAAAACTATGTTTACTGGGGGACATGGACCAAACATATGACTCTAAAAAAAGATTCAGGTATGCATGTATTTTCCCTGAGAAGCAGACTTCAAACTGCCATGGAGTTTGTTTGTGGAGGTTTTCATTAGGAGCTGAAACTGAAAGCTTCTGAAACTGTGTATTGTCCTACTAAACACATCTGAAGTTAAAAGCCAGAATTTAACTCCATGGTTTTAATTTAAAAATCGTCTAAATTTGCAAAATAGCAAATCTAAAGTACCTCTGTTAAGTAAGTATACATAATTTAACTAAAAGATAAATAAGAATATAATTTAGAAGAATATAGAATCATAGAATCATAGAATAG
>NW_009932931.1:0-5394 GCF_000696875.1 Nestor notabilis
CGTGTGCGGAGGGCACTGTCTGCTTCCCCCCGTCTCCAGCCTTGCGGAGACGCATGGGTCTTTTAGAAAATAAACCCAAGTTGCTCCAGGAAAGGTCGTGAAGGGGTTCTTAATTAGAACTGTAGAATAGCAACGTGGTTCGAGTCGGAAGGAATTTTAAAGCTCATCCAGTTCCAACCCTCTGCCACAGTCAGGGATACCTCCCACTAGAATAGGTTGCTCCAAGCCCCTGTGTCCAACCTGGCCTTGAACCTCAAATTAGGTCCCAATATCATGTAAGGTTTTGTTACTGCTTTTGCAAAATCATGAAGGACTCTCCCAAAGCTTTGCCCATCAGCTGGGCTGTTGTCATGTACATGTGCTTGGGGACTTCCACACATTTACTGTTGGTTTGTGGAAAGTTTAGCAAGCTTCTTTGGGATCCTTGAAACAAAGCCTGGACTCTGCTGCTTGACAGGAGCAACATTTCTCACCCATTCAGCTGAGTCCTGGAGCAGAGATAGTTTGAAATAGGAAAGCTCAGTTTCTCTATAGGTTCCCAGTACATTGCTACAGATGTTGTCTACCTGGACTTCTGTAAAGCCTTTAACACAGTCTCCCACAACATCCTTCTCTTTCCCGCTCAGTGAATTCAGATTTGTTCAGCCCAGGAAGATGGATCAAGAAAGTCATCAGACATCTGTGCTGCTTTTGGTGTAGCTGTGCCTTGTCCCAGGCACAGCTAGTCCTGCAAATGCACTGCAGCTGACACTATTGCATGGCACATTGCCACTGCCAAAGAAAAATACCATTAATAATCATCAAGCTCCCCAAGCCCAAAGGTGCTATTTGAACTTTAATCACTCCTTCCAACTAGCGATTTGAAAGTCCTTTGTAGTCGTGAACTGAGGCTTGCACCACCCTCCGAGGTAGCCAAGCAGACAGAAGGTATCTGCTGTTGTAATTAAGCCACACTCTTCTACCCAGGATTAGCTTTAACACTTTCAGTTCAGGAATAAATAATAATAATAGCAAAAAGCTATTTGGTGGTATGCCAAGAAGTTGCAGTGGCTCTGTCACAGGGCTGGCTTTCAGGATTAATAAGTGAGACTCCTCAGTGGTTGTATAATCATTGCAATTAGAAAATCACATTGCACCCAAAAAGAAATTGCCAGTAGGGAAGTGTCAGCAAGATCATTGCTTCCTTGTTACCCACAGCCAGGAGGAAGAGGAGGGTCTTGGAAGTTGTGCTCTGGCATCCAAAACTGTTTATCCCCTTTAATAATAAATGCAGGCATCAGTAACAAAATAGCATATGAAATCATTCTTAATTGTCACCAGCAACTGGGGGGACAGTTGATCCTTCGGTGTAGAGAAGATCGCTGACCACCACATTCCAGAAATGTGAATAGCTATGTCATGGCATTTGTGGGGCAGGCATTGAAAAATCTCTTCTTCACAGAACCCAGGAAGATTTACTCCATGGGAAAGACAGATAATGTAAGAGCCAGGGCTATCCTGAGCTGGAAATGCCTTTGTCATTTGAAGGGGGCTCACAATCTAAGGCTTAGTGAAGCTCAGCAAGACTGGGGAGCTGCACAGCCCATTCTTCACTCATCCAGTGGACAGGAGCGATGAGGAGAATCAAAACCACCTGCACAACTACACACCCTGATTAGCACTGCCCCTGTGGATAGGAGAGGAGGTAGCAAAGGCAAAGTGGGTCTTGGCTTGCTTACAGATGGTATCACACAGGCCCTCATGTGTTGATTTGTTTCAACTTGTGTGCACTTGTTTCAACCTGTGTTTTGCTACACACCATAGCTGCAAATGTTTCACAACTTAGAGAACGATTTAAGCAATAGTCCCACCTTGATGGACCCAAATAGCAGATATTGTGTCACATCTTCTGCAGATCATTCCCCTGCTCGAGGCTGTTTAGCAGAGCAGTGCTGAGGGGTGATTGTGGATGATAAGAGATGCAGAGAACAAGTTTTTTGTTGCAGTAAAAAGGGTGATTCTTAGAACTTCTAGTCGTGGCACCCACAAGAAAAGCTGCCTTCCTGGATTTGGTCCTGAGTGTTGCAAAGGACCTAATTCAGGAACTGTTTGTGAGAGCCACTCTGAAAAAGTGACCACTGTGCTATTAGGCTTAACTGTGTTGTGGGGCCAAATACATTCAATATGTGAACATTTGATCTCAAAAAATCAAAAATGGGGAATGAAAAGCACCAAGAGGAGCAGCCCAGAGGAGCGAGGAGGCTGCAGGCAGTCTGAGAGCTGTTAAAAAGGCTGCGCTGGAAACCTCAGTGAAATATTTGCTTTGACTGGAAAAGAAAACAGAGAGTTCTAAGAAAAATCCCTGCAGGGCATGAAGGGCAAGTCAAGGGAGGCTCTCGCAGGGAAGAGCTCAGTGATGAACAAACAGCTGGCAGAGGAGAACGGCAACTCCCATAAAACCAGCTCCCATAAAATGCGGCAGGTTGGATTAAAGAAGGAAAGAGGGCTAAAACGGAAAGAGAAGATCCCTTTGCAACAGGCAGCTGAGCCAATAGTAGGAATGTCTGTAAATGCATGGAAAGCAGAAGCCATTGAGGGGGTCCTTGATGAGAAAGGAGTAGGAGGACACTTAGGGATGGTATGCTGTACACTCTTCTGTCCATAGCAAGATAGTGAAGGAGATAATAAAAATACAATTGCTGAGCATGGACTGTGGATTTCTGGATGTTGCTGGCACAGGAGGCTGTGGAGGTAGGCACCAGCAGGTCCAAAAAGGGTTAAACAAAGTCATGGACAGCAGGTCCTTAAATGGGAATTGAAAGGATGGGTAAGGATGTTCCCTGCAACATCCCTGATCTTGCAGTTGTGGATTCTGGGGCAAAATGGGAGGACTGGCTCACAGATAGCACCTAGGGTCACAAGCTTCCCTGAACAGCAAGGAAAGCATGGAAAGAGAAGACAAAGAGAAGCAAAGGAAGGCATGGGAATGAGTTGCAAAGAAAAGGGAAAAACAGCATCCAGAGACAGGCAATGGAGGGTTCTCAGTGTCTGGAGCCAGGCCAGCAGCAACATGCTAATTCTACTTTGCAGAATTATTACCCCAATAAGCCCCTGTTTTGCCAGCTGTGACACCTGAGTGTTGACAGACTCATCACTCACAAGACCTAAGATGCTTCATGCTCTTGAAAGTGCAGAAACTGCAGCAGCACAGGGCAGACAGTGAAGAAAGTTTTAACCACAACTAGGTTAGAATCACACCCTCAAGGTCTATAAAAACCTCTGCATTTGGAGAGAAATCATGAGTAAATGTATTCAAGCTAAAATGGCAAATACAACCAGAGCAATGTCTTCTGCAGTTTGAGACCGTATTCTGCTCCTTACTGTGCTGAGAGGTGTAAATCAGAAGAAACTCTGCTGGAATCATTGCGCCAACTTCTGACATTGTGAAGATCAGAGTCCATCCATGGCTGAGCGTGGAAAGACTCAGCAAAAGGAAACAGAGCTGATCTTCCAGCCTTCCTCTTCTTGACAGCCCTTTTCCAAAAGATCCCAGGATCTAATCCTGCTGGGCACCAGACACTTCATACAGAAGGAGGCTTTCCTCTCTTTTCTACCCAAGACATGCGCTGGAAAATCTGCCACAGATTTGTTACAGCAGACATTGCTTTGTCCTCAGCTCTGGCAATATCACAGAGGTCCAGAGGGCTGTGCTCTAAGACAGCAGGGACTGATTTATCATCTCTAATGAAGGATTGCGCAACATCTGTATTTGCCTCTGAACTGGTGGTCAAGCTCTGCATATGGCACCACAGAACACGGAAGAGGTGCATTTGCACCACTGTGTCAGACACACTTTGGGGTCCCATGAGGCACCTAAAAACTGTCTTTTCTATCTTTTGTCCCTGTGTGTCACAGCCTGGTGACACTAGCTTGCTCAAGCAGCATTGTGTGACCCCTCAGATTAACTGAGGCATGGACTTGGAGGTCCTTTCTGTGCATACGGTATTGGGAGCATCCAAGAACATGACAGCCCTTATTGCCTAGTCCTTGAAATATGGAAGATAGCACCTCTTGCCCCAGTATCTCCTTCAGAAGGTAGATGAACAGCAGCAGAAGCTACAGAAGAATAAATGCAGACTCCTGCCCATGTCTGACAGCTTCACACAGCGTTAGTTTCTTGTTCAAGCTGACTAGAGTTCAGATGAAAAAGGTCCCTGGAAAGCCAGGGAAAATCAAAAAGAAGATTGTGGTGGGCTGACCCTGGCTGGAGGCTGGCTGCCCGCCCAAAGCTTCTTCATCACTGCTCTCCTCAGCAGGACATGGGAGAGAAAATGCCACAGAAGGCTCATGGGTGGAGATAAGGAGATAAGGGAGAGATCCCACAGAAGCTATCCCTGTAGCCCCCTGCTACCAAAACCTTGCCATACAAACCCATAGAAAGATTAAAACACCCTGTCATTGGGGTGATTTGAATAATCATTTCGATAAATAGATGTTTCTTAAAATGTCTTATATATGGTACAGGTAATTAGTGCTGAATGTGTTCTGTTGCAAAAGTTAAAAAACAAGCAAACAACACCCACTGTTTTTTCTTTTTAGAAAGGTTTTAGTAGGTTTGAAATATAATGTTATAGAATCACAGGATGTTTTGATTTGGAAGGGACCTTAAAGCTCATCCAGTCCCAACCCCCTGCCATGGGCCCGGACACCTTCCACTAGAGCAGGTTGCTCCAAGCCCCTGTGTCCAACCTGGCCTTGAACACTGCCAGGGATGGGGCAGCCACAGCTTCTCTGGGCAACCTGTGCCAGGGCCTCAGCACCCTCACAGGGAAGAGCTTCTGCCTGAGATCTCATCTCAATATGTTCTATATGGCACAGAAACCTTGAGTGAGCTGCTGTGGCCAAGCACGTTGCACAAACGGAGGTGGCTCGAGGCGGTTTGCGTGCAGCTCAACGCATTTCCCGAGGTGATGCTGCAATGTTTTGAAAGCTGTACCTCAGTTCCTCACAGGAGGACGGGAACAGAGAGGTTTCATTGGACCTCCGCGATGCTCCCCAAAGCTGCGGGGATTGTCTGATTGGCCACCAGAAGGCTCTGTAGATCAAGCATCCTTCACCATCCTTCAGAAACAGCATAAAGCCAAGTTCTGCTCCTTCAGCCTAATGCATCTGGGTGGCTGACACTGATCCAAGGGCTGTTCTACCTAGAGCTTCCTCTTATCTGGTAACAACCGAAATCTTCTCATTATTGAGCCTTTCTTAAAAAGTTATCTCTTTCTTAAATCTTTATATCTTTCATGTATAGTTTGCTTCACTGTTATAGCCTTAAGCGTGCAGTGACTCTAGTCAATCAAGAGTCAGATCTAGAGATTTCAAACATCAGTAAGGGACAAGGGTTTCTGTTGGCTGCAGGGA
>NW_009932931.1:5425-13759 GCF_000696875.1 Nestor notabilis
AATGCAAAACTCAGAAATTTGTTCTGGAAATCATATAATTCTTGAGGTTTAGGAAAAGCAACAGCTTCTAAGCAAGAACAGGGAAAACTGTATTTTAACTGAATTGTGAAGGAACATTTCCTGCTTGTTTATCAGAAAAGCTTCAGAACACACATCATGTTTTTTTGTATAAATATAGCAAAAATTGTCTTATTTTTTTCCTTCTCAATTAACAGCTTTAACTTCCATAAGGCAAATAAAACTTATTGCAATGTATCACCAAGTATCAAGCAATCTGGGATAAATACCTGGTTAATTAATACATTAATTAAAAGGGCATTTAAAATTGTATTTTTCTGCATGGAAGTTTCTTCCTGTGCCATGATCCTATGTATGCTCCAGGGAACCCTTGGAACAACAGATATTATTATAAAGAAAGTGTGCAATACTGCGTCTAGATAATGTTTGATCTTGAACATTTCTGTATGTCACTTCTCAACCCTCTGTGATTGTGCAGGGGCAACCCTCTTACTAATGTCTTGGTCTCCTTTTTCTATAGTGACGGGAGTTCCCAGTCCACCCTTTGCCATGAAAATCCTTTCCTTTCTCTTTGCTCTCCTCTTGGTGGTATTTTATGGAGCTGCAGGTAAGGTTTAAGTGAAGATGAGGAGCTAAATAGATAGAGATACTGCTGTCTTAATAGTTATCTTGTCCCCTTTTGGAAGTGGCCAAGCTGCCTTCTGCAAAGAACCTTCACACGTATTATCAAAACTTGTTGGCAGATTGCAGATGATACATGAATTAGCAGGCAAACACTTCAGCCATCAGTTCAGTGCCTTTGCTATGTCTCTGAAAATCCAGTCTGAGTTGAAAGCAATAGGGGCAACCCTAATGTTGCCATTCAGCACCAGCATTTTCCCCATTAAAGCTTGCAGACTCTTACACTTAAATAAATTTATCTCTGGGTCACCCTACAACAAACACTCATAGTCAGATATTGTCAAGCCACACAGAAAAAGACTAGGAGTCTGGTCTCATGCTCTCCAAATAGCTTTTGCTTCAGAACCTTGTACTTGGGGTGAGCAAGCAGAAGATCATGAGTTAAGATTGAAATGGTACTGGGTGGAGAAACCTGTGCAACGTAAGTGGTGGTGTAAGGCTGTGCCTGTTGGGGGGACGCTAAAGAGTTTTGGAACCCAAAACCCACCTTACTGTCCAGAAAAAGGGACTGTGTTTAAACACCATCCCTAAAAATGGGACAACTACAGTGCAGGGCACTGCATGCACAGCCAGGTGGAGGTTTAAGGTTGATTTCTGTGGGAAGAGGATGGGAAGTGCCCTCTGGGGGATTAAGGATGGGAAAAGACTGTGATGAATTGCATATCAGGAATGTGGGAGAAGGATCATATATGCTTGACCGATCTTATTCTTACCTGGGCTTCTGCTTATGGCAGTTCTTACAGGCAGGACACTGGGCAAAGTGTTCCTTTGGTCTATGTCCTCATTTCACACACAGATACACCCAGGGACGTTTGGGCTGTTTTTAGCAGGACCTACTTTCTGTGTGTACTACAGCAAGAAATTTATCTGTTAGAAAGTGTTTCTGAGAGCTGAGAGTGCTCACAGTCATCTCTGCAATGCCCCACAGACAGCTAGTTTGGGACCAGAAGTGTTTTATTCACCCTCCCCACACTCCTTTATTCCTGCCTGGAATTTCCTGCATACTGCTGTGTGTGCATACACGCTACCACTCACGTGTTGTGAATCTGACACACCAAGGATGGATGTCTACATATGTAATATCCAGTATCTGTTTGCTGGAACAGTCTCTCCACTTTCTGGATGTGCTGGACTTAGTGGGGTTGCACGGATGAGCTGTGAAGCTGGAATGAATTAGTTCTTGTGCAGTCAATCGAGTGCATCCAGAATGCATCAGCGCACCAGGCTACATCTTTATTAATCAACCAAACAGGCAACATGCTGCCTAATTAGTAGTCTGCTCCCTTGAGTAATTTTGACTGCTGACAACTAGCCCTTTCACAGATAAAACCTGTTCTCGGAATAGCACAGGCTGGTGGCCATTCCCAAAAGGCAGTTTGAATGTGGATATCCTATTTTAATAGGGGGATTAAAAGGCAAAGAAAGTTTAGCCATGTGGAGCAGTGCCATGCTGCTCAGCCTCAGACCCAGAGGACAATGCCTGACATGCTGGTTTTAGTGGCATGGAAGTGGTTGTTCTACATGCATTGTTGAATTTATCCATGTATTGGAGCCATCTATATGGACTGCTACACACCAGGACCTGTTGAGACATGGGCAAAATTTGTAAGGAGGGAAATAGGCCAAATCTATGGAAATCTGGATGCACAGAGATCCTCATCTCTCTGCCCTAGAAGTAGCAGCCTCTCAGCTGAACTGGTGCATGTGTCCTTAACTGTGACCTCTAAGACTCTAAGAGCTGGTTAAGTGTCCATTTACTGCTTTCTATCAGGTCTCTGGTGTCTATCCCTGAAATCTGAATTCCTAAGGGAGTCTTAGGCTTGTAGACACAGTTCTTATATCTCAAGAAGGAATTATAGCATTTGCTTTGTTTTCAACCTTCCTTCTCTAAGGGTTGCATTAGGACTGTCATGACTTTGGGCACCATTTTGCCATGGTGTCGGCTCATGGGAATTTAGCAAAATGCAAAACCCCAGCAGAAACAACTGTGTCCTGCTTTTTACAGGCTCAGCAAAACCTACAGGACCTATTATGCGATGCGGATATCGTGGGACTTTCTGCTTCCCTGGGGTATGCCCCCGGGGCAACATTTACCTGGGAGTATGTCGTTTGGGGCATTCTTGCTGTAAATGGTAAGTTCAGGATTTAAGTGGGGCAAAGATGACTTTCCAAATTTTCATTTAAGTCCTATGTGGCAGGATTTTCCCCATCAGCCTAAGCCTGAACCCCCTGAAATATTCTTTCCTTTGTGTAGGTTGTAGTGTGTCTCATTGCAGAGGATCTCCAAGGATGTGGGATGATCTTTTCTTTACATTGTTGGATGCAGGGAACCATCGTACTCGTCATTATTCATCATTATTCTTTCAATAAAAGCAAGAACCGGGGAGGCTGTATGGCTGCTGTGTGTGGTGGTGTCATTCATTTCCCTGGAAGTGCCATTTTCCACTAGAAATTTGAACAAGAATTCTGAAATCAGGTGAAACCTGACAGGAATGTGTAGTTTATTGCCCCCTCTTGGGTTGCTGATCGAATGAGTGCTGGCATGTTCTCCACCTATGCCTGCTAAGAGTCGTCTGCCATGACCAAAGCTGGGATCAGTCACCATTTCCATAAGGAGCATAAAAGTCTTCTCCAGTGTGGTGCTTTATAGCACGTCTGCTCTGAAAACTGGGTTCCCACCTCCTGCTTTCAGACCTGGAAACAGCACCTTGTCTCATTCACAGGAGCTAAGAAGGACACACTGAGCAGAACAAAAGGAGGCAGGTGACCCCATTTTCAAATCTGAAGCCTGGTTTTACCTTTGGTGATTTTGCCTGTCATAAGTTTGGAATAAATCTGCAAGATGTGTATCAGTTGCAGTAGCAAATGAGGAGATCACAGTTAGACCTAAGACATGGCTTGAGGCAATTAGACAACATGTACGAAAGGCCAACGCTCCTGCTACTTCAGTCACTCCTCTTGCAAGAGGTTTCTCCTGCCCTGCCCTGAACCCTAATAGAAAACTCGGAAGGGGACAGTTACTCAGTGAGCTCCTGTCTCTGCAGTTGTTCTTGCATGGTCAGGAGCACCCTTCTGCAGACAAATCAGCCTTTGTGGCTGCGGCTAGTAAACAGTTTTATGCCCTGAGACTAGCTGGCAGGGCAGAGCTCATGCATGTACAGTCAAACTCAGCCTCCAAAGCAGGGCAGCCTCAGCCTGTTCCATGTGCTCATGCTGCCTCCTGAGCTGCAGAATCCCAGACTGGTTTGGGTTGGAGGGGACCTTATAGCTCACCTAGTTCCAACTCTTCCATCTTCCACTAGACCAAGTTGCTCCAAGCTCCATCCAACCTGGTCTTGAACACTGCCAGGGAATCCATCCCTGGAAGTCCTGCCCAGCTGTTGCCAGGGATGGAGCCCTGGACAATGAGCGCTGTGCCAGAATAACCTTTCTGAAACATCAGTCTGGATGTAACCACCCTTTCCCACAAGCAGAGGGAATTTAATAGCAAACACAGCCAGGCTGAGATAGATAACTGCTCTTATGACACATCATTGTGGGTAAAGGGAACACCTGTATCGCTGAAAAACAGTGGGAGCTGACCTCAGCTTTCACATGGCCTGTGTGAAGGGCAGCACTCATGGGTGCTCAGCAAAGGTAGGAGCAGTAATGGTTGGCTTTTAAGGGAAGTAGCCAACCTAAGTGCTACATGCAAACAACTGGCTTGAAGCCCTGAGTTTGCCATTTGTTGCAGAGCATCTCCCTTCAAAGCAGATGTTTGTGCAAATGAGTCTGTCACCATTGAAACCACAGCCCTGACAAGGGCAGGAAACTGGGCCAACAGCCATCTTTGCAGGGATTCCCCTGGATGGAGACGTGAGGAAGTTGCCAAGTAGAACCAAACCAGCAATTTACAGTTTATGTCCTAAGTTTTGCACAACCCATGGTAGGTGAGTGCTTCTTTCGCAAACTAGAATGGCACAAGTTGCTTGGCTCAAGGACTGAGGACTTTGCAGAGAGGGTTCAGTCCTTGCTATTTTAGATTCAGCTCTGGAGATGATCCAGTGTCTGTAGCCAGCATCAAGCAGAATACTGCATCATCACGCTTTTCACTCACTGCCACAAATAGCTGCCCTTGCATTTATCACTGGGGAATGGCTTAAAGAGCCAACTTACAGTGAAGCTAGGCTGACACCTCACCGCTAGGATCCATGCTGCATATCTCCTCCCTGCTTCTTACCCCAGTTCCATCTCCCCAGCACTCAGTGCATGTTTGAATTCATCTCACAACTCTCACCAGGAGGTGGAGAGGCTGGAATGGGAAATAGCAGACAGAGAGCATCAGAACTGGTAGAGTGGGACTGCCCATGCCATGGCCAGATGCAAGGATATGCAGCAGCTAAATTTCATTTCAGATGCACATCAAGCCCTGGGTGAAAATGGCTGGTCATGCAAAATCACAGTGTGTGCCCCTAGGATTCTGCTACACTCCCCAACAGTATTCCCCAATGTCACTCTTTTAGCACAGTCCCTGTCTCTCTGCACAGGTGGAGACAGAGGACACTGTTTCATGGCACACAGGCATGAAGAATAGACCTGCTCACCCCAGTGCCACAGCAGACCTCTTTGCACATGAAGCTTCCCTGGACAAGACAGATGCTCCCAGCACCTCACTGGGGGCACAGCAGTGCTCACAGCACCACCTGGGTCTCTCATTTCCATGGTGTTTTTGCTCAGTCATGGCTGCTCACTGTGGACAGCCAGGAAAAGGGAAAAAGCTTTGGCCCATTTCTTTTCATATCTGCTGAGCTGTCATGGCATTAAGACCCACAGGAGGTGATGGGTTGGGAGCAGCACATGTGGTGGTCGGGCTCCTTGTGGAGCTTTGTTAAGGTGGCAGTTAACTACATCTCTGCCGTTGCTCTTTAACACATGCAGTAGCTCAGTTTTGGGGTGGTGGAGTTAATAAGAAGCTGTCCAGAGTGCCGTGACCACCACGACAGAGTAGCATTGTCTGCCAAGTGATCCCCGTGGTGACAGACCTGCAAGTACTTTGTACAATTTCCCTCAGTGGGAGGAGAAATTGAGGCAGGAAAGAGCAATGAAATAGGAAAGAGCGTATGAAATATGACAGGGGGGTTGGAACTAGATGATCTTAAGGTCCTTTCCAACCCTAACCATTCTATGATGAGGTGTTGGGATAAAAAGTATCTTCATGTATAATTCAACAAATATGCATTATGCACGGTATGCTTTTAGCATATATGCACATATATGTGTATGCTTGACATGTCTGCAGCAAGGCTGAAAAAGCATGTAAAGATGGCACCACCAATACATGAAGAACCAATAAAGGGTTACATACAGCAAACTCTTAAGACAACAAGGTCACAATTAGAGGTTGTCATTCACTGGGTTGCCAGTTGGACGGAGATGTCATCCCATGTGGCATCCTCCCAGTTATTTTCAAGTGAAGCATTGAGAGCACGCTTCACTCGGGGGGAGGAACACAGAGCTCCTTTGTGTTGTGAAAGCAGATTGCCTGCCAAGGTCTAACGAACAAGGATGCAGTGTGTCCCAAGACGTGTCCAGCAAACCACAGCACTGGATGGCCCTTACGCAAGGTGGGATGACACAAGACCCTGGGCTGGAGGCCTGGGAATCCTTCTCAGAGGTGTCAGAAGAAGAAGCTGATGCTTCTATTTCCCTGGCAGGGGGAAAAACAGGAAAAGGAGCTGTTGGGCTGGACATTTTGAGGTGACAGACATCCCGAGGGACACTTTGCCAAGGAGAGGCTGCCACCATTCTGCTGCTGGGATCCGAGAGGCTGTGGGAAGCTCCTACTCCCGGGCTGTCAAGCACATCCTCCTGGTCACATCTGCTCCTGGACGGGCTGTCCCCTCTCCTCAGTCCCGTCCCTGTGCAGGTGCTACACCACACACAGGCAGGGACCCTGCTGGTCATCTCTGCCTCCTTTCTCTTCTCCCCAGAGCTGTGACCTTGCCAGCAACATCCAGCCATGCGGATCCTGCCTCTCCTCTGTGCTCTCCTCTTCCTGATGCTCCAGGGAGCAGCAGGTAAGAAATGTTGGGGGGGATGTGGAAGCTTTGTCCTTTGTCAGTATTTTGCAGGGAGGATTTTCGAGCTGAGTCACGTGTGATGTCTCCTGGTTGCTGTGGCATCTTCCCTGGGGTCTCTCACATCCCATTCCTTTAAGGAAAGTCTCCTACTGCAGGTTCTGCAGTTGGGTCTGGAGCTGGGACCTTGTAACAAAGCTCTTGTGCTCCACAGACAAGGATTTGCTACCTTCCTCATGCCTCCTGGCCTTCCTCATGCCTTTCTGAGTCAGCAGCCCTGGGCAAAGCAGCAGTGGTGGAGAGGAGGAGGAGGGAGGAAGGCAGATCCTGCTTCCACCCTCGGAGTCCTCCCTTGTGCCAGAAGGGATGCAGCAAACATGTTGGAGAGCCTCTCCTGGAGGCTGCTGAGGGATGGTAGACAGTGTTGCCCATCCAAGTGCCATAAACATCACCTTGATTTCTGCTGCAGATGCGTTTGTGGCAGGGGACAGCTTGGCCGCTCATGGACCAGGGGCTGTGCTCAGCATCTCAGCAAGGCTGTGCTGAAGGTCTCCTCTTTCTACCCTCTGCAGGGAAGACCCTGTCTCTCGGATCACCCCAGGACTGTGAGCGCCGTGGGGGCTTCTGCTCTCATGGGTCGTGCCCTCTGGGGATCGGTCGTGTTGGCCTTTGCTCCGAGCACGAGTTCTGCTGTCGGAGGTAGGTTCGGGGCTGCCTGGTGGGGTTAGAGGTGAGGCTGTTGGAGAAGGAGGGGCAGAATGTGCAGCCCAAGGGCATGGGGACATCCCGGAGCCCTCACTGGTGGGGCAGGCACTGCCAGATCTTTCTTCCTGCAGCCGATGGTATCCTTGATGGGCTCCTGGGTTCCTGATGCCAATATCCAAGCAACCCCCTGAGACCAGCCCATGCCCTCCTAGCATGCTTGAGGTGATGCTGCATGGAGGCACCAAGCACTGCTGGGACCACCAGCAACCCTGGATAGCTGGACCATGGTCCTGTGGGAATTCCCTTTCCCCAGCGTCCCCAATACAAGGTGGTGGTTTGCATTCCCGCTGAGAGGTGTGTGTGTGTGTCTGTCCTCAGGGAGCAACGTGCGGCCATGCATCTCTTGTCTCTGCGTGCAGGGAAGGGCAGAGAACATGGGGTGAATTCCTGATAGGCAGGCACCCACATACACACACACAACCCACCCTCATCTGCCCTCTCTCCAAGCTGGCCCAAGCCACAGCAGTGTGGGAAATGCTGGGACCCCAAAACCAGCCTTCTCTCTCAGCAAGGGCATCCCTGCACTTCACATCCCAGGTCAGAGATGGGGGGTTGATAGCAACCTCCTATCTTCAGTGGGTGCCTGCTGGTTATCTACTGGGTCCTAGGCTCGGTCAGGAGTCCATGTGGGGCTGTTTCACAGAACGTGCTGTTCTGGTGGCATGGGGTCCATCCCCAGGTGTGGGGCACGAGTGCGTGGCACTGGAGGGTCTTGTGGTGTCCAGGGGTAGCAGGGGATGTGGGAGAAATCATTCTGCCCCTGAGGAAACAGACACTGATAGCTGTGCCAGGGGGTCAGTTGGGAGCGTGGGGT
>NW_009932931.1:13796-18112 GCF_000696875.1 Nestor notabilis
GGTCGGTGCGGGGGGGCCGTCGAGACCGGGGCTGGGTGGGGTGGGTCAGGAGCACAAGTGGGTCAACACTGTGGGCAAGCCTTGGGGCAGATCGATGGTGTTCAGCTCAGGGGGACCACGGGGGTGCCCCTGCACTGCCATGGGGCAGTCACCATGGGGCTGACAGGTCAAGGATCATTCCACTGCCCCCAAGGAGGTAGCAGGGCAGGCTTGGGGGGGCTAGGGGCATTCTGGGGCATGGGGTTCCTCTCTGGGGAAGGGCCAAGGCCAGGCCAAGATGTCAGCTGTGTGTTAAAGTCCAGGTCTGGATCAGCAGGGCCACGCTGCAGCCCTGGTGGGGTCCAGAATAAGATCCCCAGCTCAAAGGAGCTCACCTGAGCACCCATGGCACCACCGCAGTGTGGGCTAAAAGCCCTCTCCAAACCACAGTCAGCAGCCCTTGGCTGTGCTGGTCCTGGACTCGTCCTTGGTACCAAGCCTCCAGGAGCGAGGATGCTCCCAGGACCCTTGCACCCACAGACACCAACACAGACACCCAAACCTACTGCTATGGACTGCTGCTCGGGGGAGAGCCCCATCACCTATTTCTCCCATAGATGGCACCAGACGATGATACATCATTTGGCTCATGATGTATCTATCCTACCTCAAGACCCTTCGTTCTCTCCAGGATCCAACTCCCAGAGCTTTGGTCTATCTGGGCAGCAGACCAGCACTCTCAGCACTCTCTCCCATCCTCAGTACCGTGGCTTGAAGTTTGCTAGAGGGCTGCACAACCATGCAGGCACACCATAGTCTGCATGGTTGTACAAAACCATTTTGTTTTGTACTAACAATCATGTCTGATTATTAGTACCAAGAATAGTTAGAAATAAAGTTTACTGAGAATACAGGACAGATTATGGTGGTCGGATGCAGGGTGTAGTCAGAGAAGCATAGTGAGCAGCAGCCTGCTTACATGACCTTGGCCCCTTTCATCACTTGCTTCTCTGTTTCTCATGACCCTGTTCCTCCATGACCCACCTTGATCTTTACCTTTCTAAAGCATCACATAATTCCTATAAATCCCAAAACTCTCTTGAACAAGTCCACATTTCTAAGGCCCGATAAGTCCTATTCACGTTCAATAGTTTCCCTTAGTTTGCAAACCTTTACACAGAGACTTCTATCTTTTGAACCACATTTGTGGGTTTTGTACCAGGAATGACAGTTTTAGGAGCAGTGAATTAAGACAGAATTAGGTGAGCTGTGTTCTCACCTGGTCAACTTTATCCAATCTTTGTTTAGCTGAGTAACCATGAGAGAGGCAGCCTTATATTTGCCACTTCCTGGCATATCAAATGCAAATCATCTTGACAAGGATGAAGCTGTTTGTGTAATGCTAGAGGAGGGGAAAATTAAAGCACTTTGCACAATCCTGTGTGTCACACACTATCTGTATACTAAGTGGACTGAGAGAAAAGACACATAAATATTGTCTCTTTCACGGAACTGGTTGCTACTGGTGTGTACGCCAACCAGTCTGCTTTGCCCATCCCAGGCAGTCCATGCCCACCCCATGTGCCCGCTGAGCCACAGGGTGTCACAAGAGGTGTTGCATGAGGATAACGGTGAAGACTGCAACAGCCCCAGGAGGCACCTCAGCCTCTCCCCCTGCAGCAGGGAGGGACGAGGTGCAGCCCCATCTCCCCTGAGAAGATGGGTCACTTTGGGATTGGCCAACGGGAGATGTGTCAGCTGGAATAAGAGCATTAAACCAGGGTGTTCGGCCAAAGTGGCATTCCCTGACCCCAGGGACATCTGGACACGAGTCATTCCTGTTGGGTTTATCAGTGCTTGGGCAACAGGACCTTCATCAGGCAGGTAAGTGCAGGGTCTCTTTCTGGGCACCTCTCTCTTCCTATTGTACCTCTCTTGTCAGCTTCTGAAGCTTTCTAAATGACACCGTTGGCAGTATCCATGCATCGCATGAGGCCACCTGAGCTTTCCAAGAAAGACCACTAACTGTCTGTATGAGTCAGCGAGTATCAGAGCACAAAGTCTGCTGAAAGCAAAACTGGGTTTCCTGACTTCAACTGGGACTGGAAATGTGTCTTAAGGATTGAAGGTGATCTGGACAAAGTAGGGAGATACTATTCATTCAGCAGTACAGAGATTTTCCATTCTTTCAGCCTTACATTAACTTGGAATGTGGTTTTTTATTGACCATTCTGGTCTCCAGGTGCCTCCCTCACCAAGTGCTGGGCATCTTTAGGTACATGCATTTACCTCAACTCCTGAACCTGGGTCAGTTCTTGACCCCCAGTCTAACTGTTGGCATTGCGATTGAGTGTTGTCCTGAGCATCTCCTTATAGGCAAACATTCTCTTCTTTGGCCTTTGGGTATGGAGAGCCAGAAGTATGAGACCAAATGCACCAGCAATGTGTCTGGTCTGGTAACTACATTTGAAAGTCTGTCTTGCTTCAGCCTTGGCTCTGTCTCTCCATAAACATACTCAAGAGATAAGTGATCTGAAGGAGTTCAGCTTACAAAAGGAAATATTCTGCATTTTCCACATGTCTTTGAATATTGTTTGCTTAAAAGTGCAATGGTCAGGCACCACTTCCCCCGTGTGTCCTTTAAGAAAATACAGGGAGAAAAGTGAGAAATAAGGTGATGAAATGACATCAGCTGGATTGTGCAACAGGCCAATACTTCCCCAGCTGCTGCCAGGATATCCCAAAGGTGCATCTCTGACAACCATCCTTCAGAACAGGCCACAGAAAACATCGTCCTCTGTTACCTGGGACAGCTCCTCTGCAATTCGGGATCTTGCTGTGTGCTGCCATCCCCAGTAGTTTTGGTGTCTCCCCTCAGCAGCCCTGTGAAGATCCGGGACAGGCATCAGCCATGAAGATCCTGTACCTGCTCTTTCCCCTCTTGCTCCTGTTGGTCCAGGGTGCTGCAGGTGAGGGGGGACGAGGGGAGATGGGGTGGGCTGTGAGCCCCCTTAAGTGGGGTCCTCCGTGTCCTTGGAAGTGACCACCTGTACCCGAGGCCAGGAGGGGAATGGTTCTGTGGTTGCCTTAGAGCTCCTATGTGAAAAGCCACGCAACGGCGTAGATCTGGGTGCATTTACAGCAGTCACCATTTGCACTGGTTGTGGAAGGCTCCAGCCCGGAGAAATGGCTTGTCTGCTTCTGATCCCGAGTGTCCCAGAGCACTATTGCCACCACCCATGACCCCTGCAAGGGCTGGGCAAGGGCTTTCCATGGCAGGTCACTCAGAGGCAAGGCACAAGCAGGACAGGGACGTGGGATGGGAGGAGCGCCCGGCTTGCCAGCTCTCCTGGTCCAGGTAGCGGTGGACACGCAGCGGGGTCTCACATGCAGCGGGGGAGCCAGCACGGCTCTTCCTCAGCCTCACACTGGTGCTTCTGAGCGTCTGCTCTCACGTGCACCCACACTGGTGTGAGAGAGCCCCTGTGGGTGAGACACCCGGGTATTGAAGTTGTGGCTCTGGTGAGGATGCATTAGAGACTGTGTATTGCCCTGAAATGCATGGGGAGTGTCAGCCCTTCTGCCACCACACACTGCTCTCCAGGATATTGTTTTAACTGTTTCTCTGTGCATGATTTTCCATAGCACTAGGAAAAGAACAGCAATGCATACGAAAAAAGGGATTCTGCGTTTTGGGGGGCTGCCGTTTCCCCTATAAATATGTGGGAACTTGTTCAACATTCAGCCACTGCTGCAAATTGTAAGTCCTGGAAACAGGTTGCTCCTACTTGTTTTATTATTATTGTCTTTCAAACCAGCTCCTGGCTCACAAGTTCATGCATTCATGTTCAGAGGCAAAAGCCAGGGAAAGAAGGGAAAAGTGCTTGTGGATTTGGACATGCCTCTGGGGGACTGAAGGTGCCCAAGGTCAGACGGTGCCTCATCACTGTCCTTCAGCCCCACAGTGCTTGCCCACTGTCAATATAGGAAGCTCAGCTGTGTTGCCTGAACAAGAATGCTGTCCCTTGGGTAGCATGAGGCACAGGCTCCTCCTCCTCATGGCTCTAAAGACCCTTGGTGCCAGGGCTGCCACCAGTGAGGAGAGCACAAGTCCAAGCCAAATGAAATGAGAATTTACACCTTCTTATCTCCCTGCACTTGCTAGACATGGGAGTGGAGGTGGGAGAGAGTTACAGGAAAGTAAAAGTAAGTTACAAGAGGTGATGTGCTTGTGTGCTTTCTCCATACAGCATCTGGGGTTGAGCCCCTGAACTCCACGAGCAGGACGTCCCCTTCGCTTCTGGCTCCTGGCAACATGTCCTGACGTGCTCTCGGCG
>NW_009932931.1:18398-19913 GCF_000696875.1 Nestor notabilis
TTGGGGGTGGTTGTTGGAGGAGGCTGTGGGTCCCTGCAGCTCCAGCAGCAGCTCCCAGGCTGGGCAGTGCAGTAACGTCAATCCCAGGGTGTTCCCGTGTGCCTGGGCTACACATTCTCCACTTTGTCCAACAGCAAAGGGAAATTTTCCAATAGAAATCAGAGTTCGTTGATGGCAAATGGTGGACAAAACTCTCTACCATCCCTTAGCAGCTGCCAGGAGAGGCTCTCCAACAGGGCTTCTGGCTCCCTCCTAGCACAAGGTGGGACTCTGAGGGTGGAAGCAGGATCTGCCTCCCTCCTACCTCCTCTCTAGCAGGGCTGCTTTGCCTAGTACTGACTCAGAAAGACATGGGCCAGGACATGTGGAGACGGTGGCAAAACCTCAAACTTGGAACATGAGAGCTTTCTTACAAGGTCCCAGCTCCAGTCCCTGCTGCAGTACCTGCAGCAAGAGCCTTTCCTTATAGACACGGGGTGTGAGGCACCCCAGGGCAGATGCCACAGCAACTGGGAGATATCACGTCTGACTTCTGATATCAGTGGAGAAAAAATAAATACCTGCACCAAAAGATTTATCTTCTGTCTTGACTTCTTTTATCTGCATTATGTCTATAAGAAAACATCATTATATACTGGGCAACTTCACTGTAGTACCAGATAAATCCTACACTTTTTCATACATCTAATTCATTCATATCTTACCTGCTGTTCCTTGGAGCATCAGGGGGAGAGTACAGGCTGGTGTTGCTGGTACTTCAAAAAGCCCTGCCCAATAGTTCCCTTTCCTCTTTACTCCCCCCACTGCCAGAGAACAGGAGGCATCACTTTCTTCTTTTGATACCTCTGTAAAGGCCTCCAGCCCTGGGTCTCATGTCATCATGCCTTGCAGAAAGGGCCATTCAGAGCTGTCATTTGCTGGACACCTCTTGGGACACATGCACATGCACACACTGCATCCCTGCTCATTAGAAACCAGCACCAACTGCTGCTGTACTGCAAACCAGAGCTTTTTCTGCTTCTCTTCAAGAAGCTCCCCAGTGAAACCCAAGATCAACCGTCTGGGCAGGTGGGCCCTCTGCTTCTGCTAAGCATGCAGAAGTCATCTTCCACCTTTTGTGTGTTTGTTATCTTGCCACTGTGACTTGTCATCTCAATGGCATGCAGGAGAAAAGGCCAAGAGGCCAGGATCCGCTACCAAAACCCCCAACAGGTAACCTCTTGGAGCTGGGGGAACCAAACTGCACTTACAAACACCTTCAGAGGCAGTTCCAAGTCAGGCATGCATTACAGTTACCTTCTGCCTGGCAAGGACTGCCCTTCTCCTATTGCATGAAGGGCATCAAATGCATTGGATACACAAGCAGTGGCTACATCCATATAATGTTTCCTCACCTTGGATAGCTTTAGGAGGAGAAGCAGGTTTGTTGGATCATCTGGTTTACAGACCTTGATGTGTATCCTGGTGCTACTCTGACTTTATCTGAATAATCACTAGAGAGACAGTGTTATGCTG
>NW_009932932.1:0-14791 GCF_000696875.1 Nestor notabilis
GGGGCAGCCGGGCTGAGGTAACCGGCGCTGCCAGCCCCGAGTAGGAGCAAACCACCGCCTATCAGGACCAAGTAGTAACTAATCATTAAACAACGTGTGTGCAGCACGCACTTCAGAAGCACATGAAAGAGCCGGTGCCTGCCCTGAGGGGGTTACGCTCCGAGTCAGCCGGACAAAAACAACACCCGAGATAAGAGAAAGGCTGTTTTCTGAGGCACCGGGGGTGATGTGAAGCAACTGAAGATTACACTCGAGAGATGAGGCTGGGACCTAAGTGGCAACGCTCCCCTGGTCCCGCCCGAAGTGAAACACCAGCGTGTTCACACCTGAGAACAGGAGTGAGGGCTCCACAGGGAGACGTTCATTCACCTTCCAGCCGTCAGACTCTGGCATTAAAAGCACACGCCGAGGACCACGACTGCGCCCGGCGACCCTCTCGGGCTGCCCGCACGCCCTGCTGCTGCGCTGGATGTGCAGCGAGCGCCGGGAAGGTTACCCCTGAACTTAAAGAATGAAGAGGCCTCTGCTTTTATTTGATCGGAAGCTTAAATTTCCAAGAAGTCACCCACCATTGCAAGGAAACGAAGCTGCCAATTTGCGGTGAGCCAGGCCCGTCTGCCCTGGAACAGCTTTTGGGTATCCGTGAGAACACGACTCTTTCTCCATCCTTGTGACATGGCTGTTCAGCTCCGGGCTCACCACAAACCCTTTTAAACACCGGTGCTCGTTTCAGTTACACGTGTGATGCTGCAAGTCCTCCAAGCTTTGCACAAAGGAGGATTTGAAGCTATCGCACCGACCTGAAGACATTAAATTCGATTTACTTTGCTAGCTTGGAAAGTTTTTACGAGCACTTGTGCTATTGGTCTAATCCTCTTGTACTTAATCGTATTTATAGAGCGGGTTTGCATCAAAAGCAATTCACAAATGACATACAAAGTGCATACAAGTATCTCACATGCATAAAACAGCGCCAGGTTGCATCGCAGGACCTGTGAGCTCCCTCAATTCAAAGGGCAATCTCTGTCTCCAGAGGCACACCCTCAGCTTCTAATTAGACCACAGCTCAGCAGAGCATTTTATCATCTGTTTAAATCCAACCCTACTTAGTAAAGGAATGAATAAAAAGGAATGGATGGCTGAGTAACAGCCTGTGGAGGGGAAATAGGGCTCAGTACATGGTAACAGGGCAGCTTCCTCTTGTGAACACGTAGGTTGCATAGCGGATTCCCCATCCTTAACTGAAGGACAGCAGCAATATAAAGACCTATTATAGTAGTGGTTAGATATTTTAAGTAGTGGGGAGTGTTTTGAAGGCAAAAAGGGTGTTGTAGGGACTGAGACTTTCGTTTCATTTGTTCCATAGTACAAACATTATCAAGTTCCTTGAAGTGGCTGTTACTATTTCTATAGCCATCATGTCCTGGCACAGTAGCTATGCCACTGCTTTGCAAATAATCTTGCAAGGCTACAAACAGAAAACCTAATAAAGAGGATAGTAATTTCAGGAGGGCTATCAGCTACACTGGAAATCAAATCATCACTTTTTGTTGGGGTTGTTTGGGTTTTTTTCAGTTGGTTCAGGTTCAGCTGTGTCCAAATTGCTTCAGTCCTGGTTGAATTTAAACAGAAAACTAAATCTGAGCTTGTTCTGAGCTACCTGAAAATGGTTAAGGTGCACCATGATGAAAGGAAGCAGTTCTCAGCCCAGTTCACTTTTCTACCCTTAGGATTTGCGGTTCCACTGACATCTGAGGCGATGTAACACGCTCCTGCCCCTCAAAGCTGACATTATAACACCACTGCCCCTTCCTCCTGCCCTGGCTCCTGGTTATGCAGCATCCTGCCTGCTCTCAAGCAGGCTCCCATGTTTGTGAGGCCCTCTGCAGGAACTTGCACCCAGGGATGTGAAAGGGAAGCAGGAGCAGGCTTCCTCCATCCCACTGCTATGGATTTTTCCACACTTCTGCACTGCGCTTTGGTTGGCACAAGCATTTATGTAGCCATGTGGTGGTTTGGATGGCCTGAAAAGTACCCAATTTTTCCTCTTTATTTCTGAGTCGGTTTTCAGCCAGACCAGTCCCCAGTCCAGTTTACTCTGCAGCTGCACCACAGCGTGTTCTAGCAACAAGGATGGGACAATGTGGGCATGGACTGTTCTTCCGAGGGCTGTGCCAGCTTATACCAGTTTGAAGTTTGTCACACTACAACCTCAGCTTGCCATCCCCTTAATTTCTCATGTTGTTTTACTGCTGAACAGGTAGTACTTGGAAAGTTTTACGTATTTTTGACATAAACTGTTTCCCCACTTAATTCAGTCCTCCAAGGCTCCTAGTAGGTATGTTGTCATTTACTTTCAGACTGAAAAATAACCTCATTACCCAGAGTTTTTAGAAGTAGTTAATGGTGCAGGTCCAAGTGAAAGCCAGGGCAGCCTCCAGCGTGTGCAGTGCTCCTGGTAACCGAAGCAGCGCAGCAGATGGAGCGTTCTCTAACTTCACTCCCAGCACGGAACTTGACGTGCAGGAGCCAAGACAGACATTTGTGTCTGGTAATGCCATCTGTGTCTGCAAAACCACAACGCGCTCGCTGGAGTGCTTTTTGTTTGGAGGGAACACGGGAATGGTGGGGATCGCATGCTGCAAACTCTGAGCGTTACGAGAATGCTGAGAACAAGAATGAAATGAAACAATCCCAGTTCCGAGCAGCAACAGTCATTAATAAAGTGCATGAATATTGACAACTCACATAAAAGAGTAGGCAGCATGGAACAAATGAGAGCACTGACGTTCAGCTCCACTATTGAACATGATCTCTTTAATAAGGGCTTATACCCTCTGGCTACTCAGAGCAGTAGCTGGGACTAGTATCTACACAGGAAAGGGTCAATCTGAATTTCCAAAGGTGGAGAAAGCTAATCCTTTGAGGAGCTCCTATTTAAACGGGACAAGTTCATGGAAGAGACCTCTCCTGAGAGCTGCTAAGCACACAGAAACCACTTCCACCTCAGGACAGCCCCTGCCTGAGCTGTGGGCAGCGGAAATTCAGAAGATAATTTTAAGAGAAGGCATCATTTTATGCTCACAGTATTCTTATGCTCCTCCCAGGGCATCTATGACAGCACCCAATAGCAGTCTGGTTACCAAGCACCTGTACAACTTCTCTTGTGCTCCTAGACTACCAGTGTTTGTAATTGGTTTTCTCTTTGTTGCTTCTTCAGACTGACGAGGGGTTTGTGCCAACAGTGCTGTAAATGAGCTTTCTCTAGTCTTTATACCAGATGATGCTCACTGGCAACATCCTCATCCTCCAGCCACATCACCCTTGCCTGTAATGCTCATGCATGGTAACTCCTTTTCCCCACATCAAACTCCATTGCCACATTTCAAGTGCTCACAGTCTTTCACTGTTTAGCTTCCCTCTACCTATCACATAGACTAGTTTATCAAGCTGCCAACCTCCACCATCACTTTGCCAGTGACAGCAACCTCAATGGCTCTGTGTCTGCTTCTTCATCAGACATCTCTCTCCTTTCTACCAGGCCATCCTCCACACATGGGAAAAGCTCCATGTTAAAATCTGTTGAATTGCTACTTCTCTAAAATCCCTCCTTGAAACCTACCATCTGGCATTACATGATGCAAGTAGTGAACTGCAAGAATATACTCTGCTTTCTCTGCTAAATTCTGTTAGTCATGTTGCTACCTTATCCTTTAAACCATCTCTGCCTTGCTTTGTTTACTTGCTACATTTTTTTCCCCAGCATCTGGACTGTGCCTGCTCTAGGAAAGGGATCGTTTTCTTTACTTCTTCCCTTGTACAATCCATGAATCCTAAAGCCCTGGATCATCACCCAGTTTCTCAGCTCTAGCAGATGATAAATAATGTTATTTAGTAAACTAACCACTTGGGAAGCAAGTTGCCTGGGTTCTATTTTCTGCTCTGCCACTGGCTTATTGGGTGACCTTAGGCAGGTCGCTTAGGACACTTCTAAATGCACATGTGAGATTTGGCACTCCTATCCATATCTGGCTGCCCTAACAAGCAGCTTACTCTTTTCAGAACAATATGATATCTATAGCTTCCACTGAAATCCATGGTGCTGCACATGTCATAGGACCAGGCTTCCCTGTGGCACCTGCCACAGAGGTTCTGCTATTATGGAGACCACTTACCTCCCAAAATGTTTATTTTTACAGAACAAGAGTAGATGCTGCATCTCACTTTCTGACTGCACACTCCTTTGTATATGTTAGTACCAATCTATTTTAGACATTGCAGTTTGGAAAGAGCTCTGAGCCATTTGCAAAACACCAGAGGCTGGGGGGGCAGCAGAGCCTGGGATGCCACCAGCATTAGGCCTGGCCAATACAAAATGCCTCTAAATCAGAAACAGCAGCAAAGAGTTTCCAGGATTATATGGTGTTCATCAGCCACACAGGTCAATAGCTATCATATCATTAACAGTAACCTCTATCTCAGTTGTACTAATTCCTATGAAACTTACAGTGCACATTTTGAGGCCCCCAAAATAGCTCCTTTTTCCCCATCATCATGTAAAAAGTTCAAAGGAAGACATTCAGACAGAAGAAACAATGAGGTGAGGTTATGCTATCACAACTTGCCCAAAAACTAGAGATGCAGAAACAGGACGAACTGCTCTTGTGTTTGGCCTCAAACCTGCTCCTGAAACAAGAACCACAACCTACACAGTCAGTCCAGTACTGGCTCTTGCTAGTGTAAAAGTCAGAAGTAAACTGGCATGAAGGGCAGTGACAGAGTATGGGGGAGACACACACTTAGTAAACACAGACTTCAAGTACATTTCACAAATCATCTCTCAGCTAATAACTTTTCAGCCATTAGTAGTTTAGAACCTGGGAAGGAACCGAAAGCCTGCAGAAGGGCTTTGACTACACTGTGTGAACTGAAAGATAAAAATGCTCTTTTCAAAGAGATTTGATTAAAGATTATATTCAGCAAACTGTAAAAGGAATTAGTCAAGGGGGTCAAGAGTAGAGCTTTTAAAAGACTTAAACAAACTTACTTTTTCACTTTGGGGTATTTCATCTCTGAAATTGCATTAGTAGCATCCGTCTGCCTCTCCTTCAAATGCTGTGGCCACATATTATCCACCCAGTCGACTAAGTCCACCTGAAAGCCCCACCAGAATCAACGGTTAGATACTGAACACATGGTAAGACCCATTCCCATTGGCTAAAACTAACGATGCAGCAGCAGATGCTCACAGACAGCAAGAACCTTGCTGCTCAGCAGGTGCAACTTGTTGAGGTACAGCACTTCATCACCATCCCTCGGCACTTTGCAACCCAGAGTAATTGAGTTTTGCAGTCAAAAGTGGTGCAAATTCTGTCCTCTGGGCACCTGTGAGCACCTCTCGCAGCATCACCTGCTCTCTGTATTTAGATGCATTTTTGTAGCCAACAGCCTAGAAATTGCATTTATAAATATTAAAATACAACCATAAAAGACATTCTACTGTTCCAAATACCTTACACTTCAAGGAACATTAACACCATTGTTCTGGCCCAATTCTGATTTGAGTAATTACATTAGTGCTTACTCTGTGCTTCCTTCATTGCTCCACTTGGGGACAAAATTCAAAGTTCTTGTCCAAAGGCCAGACTTTTAGGAAGTGGGGACAGGAGAAACCAGTGAGAGCTGAGAAACTGGAAATATCCTGCCAGCAAGGTCAGGAAGAGATGGAAACTGAAGACCATTCATGGACACTGGGTGCCAGAGCACAAACTGCAACCTGTCCATCACAGCCACAGCAAGGACAAGCCCATCACTCATTCTTTGGTCTGGATGGAGCCTGTGCTAGATAACCCCAACATTCCCTTCTGGTTATGCAAACGAGTCACATGTGCCAGGTTTCGAAACGGGAAAACACCAGTCAAGTTGGGAAGTCCAAAGCAGGCTGTAGTGCTGGGTTTGGCCACGGTGTGGCTGTACATCCCGACCCAGCTCAAAACACCGTGGTGTGTGAGGGAACCTCCATCTGGGGGTCAGTAAGAACCACAAGACCTGTCCTAGGCATTGGTGACAAAGCTGTCCTCTCTCTGTCTGCAGCAAGCACGGAGAAGTCATGGGCAGCACCCCACTTACCCTCCTGACTGCCAAATCTTTTTAAAGGCCCACCCAAGAATGTTATTTGTATGAGTCACCTCAACTGTTTGTATCCCCAGAGGATTTTCATGATAGGACAATCAGCACATGAAACTCTTGCAGCTTGGGGCTGATCCCTAGCTGTTCTCTATCAGGTGCTGTTGATAACACCATGAGAAGAGGCAAACGAAGATAATGCAGCCAGTAGAAATAGGACCAATTCCATGAACATCACATTTGTATGTGAAAACAAATTTGATGGTTACTGCCCTGATTCTGAAACAATTCCCACATCCTGATATTGCAACCCACAGTCTTTACACAACAGGGAAGATAAATCAAATATTTCTGCCTTACATGGGCTCAAAGAGCTCTGCAGAATTCAAGGCAACCATTTATACAAATAGAGTATTTGACTAGTATCTGACTTCATGTACTAGACTTCCTCTCAGCACCCACTTCCCCAGCACCCTCTCTTCTATTCCCAAGTACATAATGTGAATTCAAATCTCTCTATCAAGAGACAGAGATCCAAATACTCCTGGGTTTACAACTGACTGTGCACTCAGGCCATTCTAGATATGAAGTATTCATTTACATATGGTAACAGGTACCTAACTGCATTTATCAGCTGTGAGCACCCAGGAAATCTGCACAGACGCTTTACAAGCTCACTGAGTATGATGTGCTTGGGAAAACAGGGATCAGCTGAGCACCAGAAACTCTCCAGAGCACTTCCTAACTGCCCACTAGTGTCTGAATGACACCAGAAACCGGCACAAACTTCAAAATACACGCTCAATATTCAGTCTGTGATCTGTGAGGACCAGAACACAATGCCCCAAACTCTCTGCTGTGTCCTGAGGAGACCCTCTGAAACATCAATGCCATTTCCTCCATCGCTGTGTGTCACCCAGTGGATACTTTAGCCCTCATACACACATGGGCACATTTAGTGATAGATGAAATCATCGTGATCAATACGACACTGCTTCACTGCCAGTGGCTCCACTGGGAAACAGACCACAAGAGCCCCTACCTTAAAAAACGTGTACAAAGCCACCCTCCTCTGACACTGCCAGCTCTGACACTGCAGTGATTATGCTGCTTCAGTTGGGTACAGATTTCTACATTTTGAACCCAGGATTTCAACTTTTTTGCTCTAGAGCCCCCTGAACATTTTTTTAGTTAATGGCAGGTTTTATCAGGAATTAAAGCTTCAGGATAATTTAAGCTTTCTTAGAGGAGGAAAACCAATAGACAGGTATTTAAGTTTTGGATGGAATTTCCCTAAAATACTTTGAGAGGAAGTGGGTATCTCTGCAAGTTGCATGATAAAGAGCTCCTCAGAACCTTAATTCCTGTAAATTAAGTTCCACTGTCAAGGAGACCAGCTCTCTACCTGGATAAAAACGAGATCCTAACACTAAGTGGAGAGGAGTTACAGGTACTTCACATCACCTTGTTTAAATTCCATGTCTTATCCTCACAAAGCAGCTGGTGACTGGGAAGAAGCTGAAAAGAAACCATCACCACAGGATCTCTTACCACATTGGGGCGCTTGACAATATTCTCCAGCTTCGTGTGGCTGAACTCCAGGCTGATGACATTGTAGAGCTTTTCACGCTGGGCCTCTGGCGTTTCATAGTACCTCACAAATTGAGACATGCTCATTTCAACACCCTTCTGCGTGTTCACATCCATCACGTCCACTATGCGCCGGCTCCCTGCAAGCACACACAGTCTCAAAACATCTGAAACATCTGCCTTGGAGCTTCATATAGAGAGAGAGATATGTATGTGTCTATAGGTATGTATGTATGTTATTATCTATATGTATAAATTTTCAACGACTGCAGGGAACCTGTTATTAGAGGAGGACAAGGGACCAGCCCCACACAGCCTCTCTACATGTCCTGAGCAGCTCAGCAAGCAGGGAGCTAACTTGGAGCTGCCCTTTTTGCCCAGTATGACACTGAACGAGTCAGCCGGTGTCTCACTGCTTCGCAGAGATGAAGAGAGTAGTTTCCTCCTTTACGTGAATTGACATGAGCAGAAGTACATTAGAAACTATAAAGAAGTGATATAATACGGTAGCAGGGGGCATGCAAGACAAATAGCTCTCCAAATCATACTCTGCAATTTTCTAAACATCCATATGCCTCTCAAGATGCTTTTACCCATGTACAAAAATTATCCATAAAGAGAAAACTGCCTCACAGCACCAGATGCTATAAACTGAACACCTTATACAGATTGCTGAGTATTCTTGATTCCAGCCATCATCAGTGGAGATGAAAGCACTAAATGCCACAGAAGAGTGAGCCCCCACTTTGGATCTCTCAACAAAAACTACAGGACATACTTTCAGCTTCTCGAGTGGCAGACATACAAGTCTCATTAGCACCAGAATGTTGAACAGCAGTTTTAGCCCAGCCTTCAGCTTTACACAGATTAATCCACACTCTTCTCTTTGGCCAACTGGAAGGTTTCACCTCTCCCAGCGATTCCATCATTCTAATTAGCAGTTCATTTGTGTGCAAGCGAACAGGAGCCCATGAGGGACATGTCTCATTTCCAGGAGAGAAGGATTCCAGCAAACAAACTCACAATGCTTCCAAAAAATGACTCCAAAACCAGTTTCACTGCTGAAGAAATAGTGCGAAATAAATTGCATTAAAGCAAAATGGAGGGATGATAGAGGCCATGAGAGGGAGTTATTAATAATTGCAACACCTGGGCTATTGTGTGCTTGGGAGCAGTATTGCAGCAAGAATGAGAGTCTGGATTGCATCACTCCATTAGAAACATCCTTAGCCACTGATAGCAACGACAGTGACAGATGCGATAGTGATTCTGGAAAGGAACTCAGGACCATAAAGCTTTGTAGTCGCAAAGAAGAATTCATCCAGTGTAAATGTGGATCAGTCCCACTGGCCCATCAGTCAAACTCTATCCTACATGGCCAGAGAACAGGGTTTCATCCTTGGTCTGAGCTCAGGACTGGTCCTAGTGTAGCCACCTTGAGGCAGGATGGGGAGAAAGTCTGGTTCAGTGTGAAGAAGCACCGGAGTCCTTAAACTTGGTATTTGCAGGTGTGAAACAACACACAAAATCTAGTCAGGGTTGGGGATTTTTGTTGTTGGGTTAACTGTTAACTTTATTATCTAGGGGGAATAGACTGTTTTCAACTCCATAGATTAGCAATTGGGGAGAAGTTCTGTTAAACAGCCCCTGGATAAAACTCAGCCTGACTTCTGGCTTCCAGTGCCTGGGATTAGAGCAGCAGCCACAGTCCGGAGGGGTTAAGCACACGGATAATGAAAAAGTACATGTGAAGGACTGCATGGCAGGGTCTGGGATCTGCCATAGCCCAGTCCAGGCTTGACCTTGTACAGCCTCTCAGTTACCCTTTCTGAGAGAAAAATCAGTAGTTACCTGAAGAATTAGAAGTGTGAGGCCCAGTTCAATAGGAGGTTTGTTAAATGTACACAATTATCGATCACAGGCAGAAGAGCTGAGATTTGAATTGATAATCTCTTGACTTCCAAATTAAAGAGTAATTTGAGGGGCTGTTTTTCTCCTACCTGGATCCCTAGCTGGCAAAGAGCATCTCTTATTACTGACATGGGAAGCTTCAGTGCTCCCTGCATCACCTCATCCTTGGCTTTCCAGGATTCTTTTCCAATGTAACTCTTGACTGGAGAACACGTGGACAGCGCAGGATTAGGAGGCATTGTTTCCTGTCCTGCAGCAGATGTCACTCAGAGGCAAAGTGGTGATGCTGGGGTTCACTGGAGGGGATTCTACAGCCTAAAGAAGAAACATCCTCCTCCTCTACTGCTGCTTACTCATCAAGCACAAGTGAATCCCCCAAGGACCACAAAGACAGTAACTAAGAAACAAGCTAGCGCCACCTCTGACAAGTGGAACAGAGGAAAACAAGGAGAGGGAAGAATCAGTTGCAGAGATGGAAGCTGGAAAACAAAATCAATCAGGAAGAGCCACTTAAGAACTGTGCTTCATTTGAAACCTTAAAAACAAAAATCAAGTTACTGCAGCCCACACATTAGTAAAATCTACAGTAAAATGAAGGGAGGGAATAACATACAGTATCTGTTCCCTTTATTAGAGGCCTAGTGACCAAGATGCTGTAAAGGTTTTAACAGATTAATCCTACAACATTGCCATATGCTGCAAAATCATTATTTTTTATAATAATGATATTGGAGGAGAAATGACCTGTGCACAGTCCCTGCCTGCAGCTTCTGACTTGCATTATCCAGGCCACCAAATTCCAGTGTTCGAAGTAGCGCTTCCCTTCCCCTGATGGGTTTAGCATTGATGTTAGGAGCAGGGGAAGCAAGAGGTGGTCCATAAGCAAAGCGAACACAAACCACACAGCAGAATATGAGAAATGCACAGGAGGTGTGAACAGAGGTGAAAATTACACCAGTGTTTTCCAGGCTGCCGTCTCTTCCCAAGCGCATCACCGGCAGGAAAAGGTGCAACTCTCCCACTTCCCTCCATCAGAGAAAGACAGAATGTCCCTTTCTGTAAGAATGAATACCAAGCCTGTCCCAGTAAGGGATAAAGCCACTTGGGGAATTATTTTAAGCCACTGTGACTGATCTGTGCCTGAGGTACAACACAGTGTCACAACCTGGAACCAAGCTCAGATGACCGGGACCAGGCCTGCTGGTTCTTTCCAATCTTTATGCTTTTTACTGGGAAAAAAATCCTTGGTTTGCAAAGCAGGAGTTTTGGAGATCCTCAGGAACTCTGCTAACTTTGCTAGCAGGTTAATTGTACCTAAAGATGGAGGCTTTGACTTGCATCCCAGTTAATCCCTCTGGAGCTCCCAGAGCTGGAAAGCATATATCCTCCTGCTATCCACAGGAGACCATTATGATATGCAATACTAACTGGGAGGGGACATGGATCAGAGCAGGTAGAGCTCTTCACGACATTCCCTGCATTTCAGACCCAGGGTAAGAACACCTTGAGACACACGTACCAATCCCATTGACATGTACCAGCATCACAGCTCCCAGATCCACCAGAGGGCACAGAAGAACAGAGGGAGGTAAGAGTCCAGCTCCGACACTCGTTGAGCCTGAAGAAGGCTCCAGGGAGACCTTAGGGCAGCTCCGGTGCCTAAAGGGGCTACAGGAAATCTGGAGAGGGGCTTTGGACAAGGGATGTAGGGACAGGCCAAGGGGAATGGCTTGAACCTGCCAGAGGGGAGATTGAGATGAGCTCTGAGGCAGAAGCTCTTCCCTGTGAGGGTGCTGAGGCGCTGGCACAGGGTGCCCAGAGAAGCTGTGGCTGCCCCATCCCTGGCAGTGCTCAAGGCCAGGTTGGACACAGGGGCTTGGAGCAACCTGCTCTAGTGGAAGGTGTGCAGGCCATCCAGCTCTCCCTTCCCTTGTTACACCCCTCACCCAGGTATCTGCCCCCAGCTCCCCAGCACACACCACGCTGGCTGCAGAGTGCAGCCTTTTCAGCGCGTTAAATTACTTCCTTCTCATGGAGATGCAAAGCCACCAGGACCTGACATGTACCTTCCTCCCCCTTCCCCTCTTCAGTGGCTGTAGCTTTATTGTTTGGTATAAAAGTGCCAAACAGCAATAGCCCATGGTGTTAATTGTTTTCATGCAACAAAAGGCGAAGTATTTCAAGCATGTCCACAGGAAGAGCATAAGCCAGCAAAAAGTCTTAAGCCTTAATACTACAGGACTAAAGAGGCTCGGGACAAATCATGTGTTCTAGTGACATTATACAGAATCAATTTGTATCCTTACATCTACCCAAAACATAAACTCTAATTTTCAGTGCCTCTGAAACTTCAGCCAGTGAAAACCACATGAGGGGAAAAAAATCCATATACAAATAAACATTTGCCTTCACATTTTTACACAGTATCCAGAAGCATTAACCTATAGTCTAAGCATGCTCCAGGCAGCTGAAAAGACAGAGCTGGCACACAAAGAACAAGCACAGAAAGGAAAACAATACAAATTGCAAGGGAAGTGGAAGGGATATCATTTTGTTGAGTATCTTTTGTTTATCTATCAAATCTGGTTTAAGACCGTTGATCGTTTCCTGAAATGTCTGAACATCAAATATATTTAACAGTAACAAAATGCAGGAAAAACATTATAAAAATTAAGTAATTTCACATTAATAGCATTTTATACTATAATTGCACTCTCCACTGTCAAGAGCATCTTTGGGCACTAAGAATCCTACAGAAATTAAACGGTTTTGTTAAGAGATGTGTTAATCTGGCAACAGCAGTTCAAAGGAGCATTAATGGGATCAGTGCAATCCATTCTCCTTTTGTTTTTAGGAAAGCTGCCTCTGGCACAGACCCACACCCCAACAAGGAGAGGACAATTTAGGGGTTTACAGCCTTATTTACATGGTGAATTCCCAGCTGTACTTTCTTGTGCTCCACCAGGAACAGCCATGGTGGAAAGAAGAGCGCAGCTGTGCCTGGGGTACCTGGCAAGGTGTGACAAAGCCCAGCCTGCAACCCAGGATCCGGCTCCCAGGGTTGGAGCACAAGATCTGGGAGATGGCCAAAATGATTCCAAAGCTCCCTGCTCCTCAAAGGACTCACCTCCCTGGCCTGGCTGTGCAGCTCTGACCTCCTCTCATTTTGACACTAGCATAGATGGCATCTTCCCATTGCCCTTCTGCCCTCCTGAAACCTCAGCAGCAGCCCATAAGGAGAAACACCATGGCCCTGATTTTCCTGATACGTGGCAGTTAGGAGGTTGAAGACGACCTTCAAATGACCATTCATGTTACCAATTAATGTCTGAATTCTACCAGCAACCCTTCAACTCTCTTGTTGGTCTAGACTGGTCCTGTCAAAGGCCTGGCAACACCACCACACATCCAGAGTCTACACTTTAATGAGGACATCTCAAGATGGATGTAGCTCAGAGCTCCAAACATGCTGATATTAATATATATTTTAGGTCATTTTGGACTAAGGTAAGTGATGACATTAAAGCATAACAGCTCCCACGAAATAGTCAGGATTTTGGGTGCTATTCCTCCAGAAGAAGACAGCTCTTTTCTAGCTTGGATGAGCTAAAGCAGAGGATGCTGATTGCATAAGAACAGTTTGTCTACAGGGAGCTATTCTAAAATAGCTGTTCTGGTTCATTTTCCCACGTGGACAACTCCTTTTTACATCCACTTGCAGACAGAGGCTTTGAGATGCCCATGACCACATCAACCCATCAGTTCAGTTTCACTTTCATGTTTTGACATCATGGAAATACCCTCTTTTGAGAGGTTGAATTTTTATCTGAACATTCATTCGAAGCACATTTTCTGCTGTTTCTATCCGGACACCAACATGACTGTTTTTAGCAAAACTGTCCCAGTTTACCCAAGTTGGGGGTTTTTTGAAGAGTTTGACTGTGTCAGGCAAAGGACAAACTTAAACAGAGCTCGAACAGGAAGCTCAGCTCTAAAAATAGGAATGGTTCTACTTCCAAAATGGCAAGTCAGCGGACATGCTAAACACAGGCAAGTCACTATTATTAATATTTCGGTTTTATTTCTAAGAGCCCCCCAAAAAGAAAGCATAAAGAGAGAGCATCAAATTCCTTCTTTTTGTTTATTTTATTGCACAGAAGCCCTAATCATGGATCAAGGCTCACTCACCAGGCACTCTTCTCATGCACAGCTCCCCAGGGGAAACTCATGACAGAGGCAGGTGGCTACATCCATCCCGTTTAGCCCAGCATTGGTTAGTGCTGAGAGCTAAACAAGCATTAAGCAGTATACACATATACATGTTCCTCCAGCTCTCTGCAAGGGAGGGACACACTGAGCTTTCTGCAGTTCAACTTTCTGAACCACCTTCCTGCAAACAGAGCAAAGCCTGCGCCAGCACACAGGAAGGGGATAGGAGAGCAATGCCAGAAGTAGGGAGGGAAGGAAAACAATGAAGAGGACACCAATTTACACTTCATTGGTATGGCAAAAAAGCAAGTTGTTAGATGCCGTGGCTAGCACGGGCAATAGAGACACTCTACCCAGCACATGATAGGCAGCAATAGCAAAACCTGGCAGTTTAGATGACAAAAAGATGAGTCTGGCACCAGAGCACAGGACTGGAATTAGAGGGACAAGTTTCTATTTCCAGTCTATTGGAACACTGGGTAAGTTTTAACCTCTCTCTGCCCTAGGTCCTGGTGTCATGACACAAACTGGTCACCAATACTGCAGAAACCAACGAGGCTTAAATAATGTTTTTAAGCAGGGTCAGCTCTCTCTGCCTGCTCCTCAGCACAGTTCCACAGCCACAGGAAGGGATGTGCATCCAGCACCAGCAGCTGCTGTGGGGAATGTACAGAGAGACCAAACCACAGCCCCAACATCCCCTTCCGATACTACAGACTGGAGCTTTTCTTCTTGAACAATAAGCTATTTAAGGGGCACAAACCCAGCGTGTGTTAAATGAAGCAACATCCTCTGAAAGTCTTCAAACACCACTTTTAATATAGAGAGATTCCCACTTTATACGTGCACTGCTCTATCTGATACCTGTGGATGCCAAAGTCCCAAAGGGCTGCTTCAGAGCTGCTACAAAGTGCTTCAATTTCCAACAAATTTGGTAGAGGCCCCAGACTGTAGG
>NW_009932932.1:14822-32518 GCF_000696875.1 Nestor notabilis
CTTCACTCCAAGAAAATCCATTCACAAACTCTGAAGCCTGGTTTCCAATTTTAATCCTGCCCAGGAGAGAACACTGCAGCTCCAGAACTGTTCCATTCCTCCCAGCCCTGAGCAAACAGGGAGCAGAGAGAACAGCTCAGGAAGCACATGACATTGTCTGATCCACTGGTGTCACACAAAGAACTAATAGTTCCCATGAGCAACAAACAAAAACCCACCTGTCAAGTCCTACTGGTCCTGCTTACAGCAAAGTATGTTCATCTCCCTATCATTATTGGTTCATGGTTGGGAAGAGTATCCTAATAGCACTTGCTCAAGTCTGGAAGGATTTATCTGTACTTGCTCAAAAGCCACTATGAGATTAGAGAGTGAAGTGAGGTCTGTACAGTAGAGTAGCTGCATCAAAGAAAGAGGGATACAGAGAAAACAGGAGAGGTCGCTCAAGGGAAAAGAAAGGAAGAAGGACAAGGACAAAAGGATGAGCCAGGAAATCTTCAGTGCTGTACTTGGAACAGAGAAACCTGTGAGACAGAACTGGACTGGATCACTTTGACAAGTCAACACTGCTTCGCTTGTGTGGTTTTTTATTGTCCAGATGTTTCCTCTTCGTAGTTGTCACATTTAGAAAGAACTGCAACAGCTCAAAGCACGAGCAGCTCACACGAACCTTTTGTTGACAGAAACCCCACTGGTTTGACTCCATCCTCCTTACAGGCACTTGGGAGGCATCATCTGCAGTGGCAATACTTATTTGCTGATTTTAACTGAGGTCCGACTTCGCAGCTTTCCCAGTTACAGAGCAGCTTCAGACATGCAGCACGTTGGCAGCCCCAGCAGTGACTGTGAGGACATTTGGAACTTGAACTTAAAAAACAAAGTGGTTTTAAAAAAAATAGTGGGAGCTCTTCAAACAAGTTTTGGCCTCAGAACAACATGACGGGAGAACGGTTTGTTTTTCTCAAGACTGGATCTCAAAGACATGTTGCTGTAATACTGCAACTAGCTTTATAGCATCTGAGACAACCTGACATACGCTGCTTATTGATCTTCCAGTTTTCCCCTGGAAAAAGTCTGCAGCCAGGTACATGCTCCAGCTTCCTCAAAGCACAGGTTTTGGGTTTGTATCCTTAGATCAATGGGAATTGCACTGACATCCAATTATTTTAGCCACTGGTGAAGAAAATCCAAGCTCAACCTCATCCTGCAAGGAGCCATCCCTATCTCCTGTCTGCAAAGTGCTCTTGGAGCACCCTGCTCCTCTCAGCTACAGAGAGATGTATGTCTCTTGTGGACCCAAGTCCCTTGATGAATTTAGGGTGTGACTTGCAGGATCCAGACACTGAGGTACCCTCACTCGGAATCTCACAGGCTGAAGAACACGTTCACAAGTTGTTTTCTATAAAACTACTCAGACATTGGCCGTCCAAACCATGGGAACAATGAGGATGCTTTCACTAACTCAGTTTTGGTTAATACACCAGCAGTAGCAGTCCCACACCCATGAGAAGGAAAAGAAGCAGAACCCAGAGAGCAAGACAGGCACAGACCACACCATGGGGCACAAAAAAACCCAAACGTGAGCAACAAGAGGAGAAATCTTACAAAGAATGGAAATATTCCATACAAGTACCTCCCCTCCCACAAGGTCACTGTTGACTCCTCTCCCCTAAAGAGCCTGGTCCACTGTGTTTTGAAAAATCAATTATTTGGACATCAGGAACAAAGCAAAGCCCTCACTGCTTCCTCAATATCCCTCCACACAGGACTCCTGGAGACACAGCAGCTAATGACTGACTCAGCTGTTCTGCTCTTCCAGACGTGGCATTCCCATTCACAGGACAAATCCCTGCGCAGGGGGAGCACCATACATCTTAATCAAGAGTTCGATGCAAGTCTGAGGGCAGACTTTTGCACTTCCTTTGAAGAGGCTGTTTAATTTTGGGAAGCACTCCTTAGAACCGTGTTCCTCTAATGAGCCTCCCCCCTAACTCCTCTCCATCTCCAATTTCACAACTTCCTTGAAACAAAGGGAGTGTTGCTCTATAGAAAAAGCCACACCAGGTCCCTATTGAGCAGAAATGATGGAAGGTTTCCCGAACGGCCGTGTGTGGCTGCTTTGTCCTGCTTTTGTATCTGCAGGGCTAATTTTCTTTCACAGGATGGAGAACTGTACATTGATTAAGACAAAATTTCCCCTACTTGCCCACAGACCACACTACGAGCCTCTCGACTTGCTTTGTAGTTTGCTGTGAATTCAACCATGATACCATTTCAGAACAGATCCATTTGAGAGGGGGAGCAAACACGCCGGAGGAATGAACCAAAACCCCTCCAGGAAGCAGTTACTCAGAGGCAGTTATATCTGGTTTGCTTTTGCTTCCAGCTTCTTGGAGTAGTTACTACCAAAAAGCCAAACACATTTGCAGAGCCAGCTGGGAACCACTGTGCTAACACACCACAAGAAGTGTATGCTAACGTAAAGGCAAGGTTTTCCATGGGCTTTGCCCTCCCTCCTGCCTTTACCCACCTGATCTGCAGTCACCACCATCACAGTTTTCTCTTCTGTGAAGACACCCCTTATGATTCTCCATTCAGTACTGTGTGGAATTTATACAGATGTATCTCTGTATATAAATGTGTGTACAGCTTTTAATATATGGAAAAATACATTTTATAAACCCAGAATAATCATTACCTATAATGTTTGTGTCTCTTTCCATTCCCCTTTCGTTATCACCTACTTCTAGAAGCATGGATTAAGGGGGTTCTCATCTTTTGTGAAGTACCTGACATATATATTCCCATTTTAGCTGGAGTTCCTGGGGACTACAGCAGAGTATGTATTTAACAGAACAAAAAATAGCTAGATAAAAGATACAGAGCCCCACACAGCTTATGGCTGTTACACGCACTTGATGGGCACTAATCCTTTCTGTCCCAGCTGAATGTGTTGCCACAGTTTCCTGTGCACAATTACACTGTGGAATTGCAATTATTCCTACAAAGAGCAAAATGTCGGAGTGCCAAACTTCAGGAAGCTTGCTTAGGTCTCTCCCCTGTGAAAAACCTCAACAGCCAGTGCAATACTCCTCTGCAGGTCTAACTTCTTCAACCGATGTTACAGAAAGCTCAGCTGCTCACTTCAATGCGGTACAATTAAGTGCTCAACATCTTGTTCACCCAGTGAATAACCCGTGAGCAGATGTCTGATGGCACACAGCATCTCCTCCAACACAAGGGAAGGCTGACCTGCACTTGCAGGGCCAACTCCTGCTATTTACAGGGCTTTTCCCTTGCAAACATCTGGGATTTAATGATGTAGTTTATTCCATTATCTTTCTCCGCTGATTATAAACTCAGAGTTGAGGCAGAGACCTTCACACATACTTCTTTAAACACTCAATTTGCAACTGAAATTTTTGGCTCAGTTCCTGTTCTTTTGGTCTTTCTAATGAGAAAGCAAAACCCAGCAATAATCAGGTATCTCTCCAGCTATTCCCAGCAAAGAAAGCAAGAGGGTACACAGAGCCTTGGTTTTCCTCTCACCCTTTGCCTTGGAGATCAAAGCTTCCCACCAGGTCCTTAAAGATTTGACAGAATCAGAGAAATCAAATATTGAACGATCTATTAGGTCTCATCTTGTGCATCATCTCCTTGGGCCAGATGAAGATTGCTCTCTGCAGCAGTTTTCAGAGCTTTGCCATGTTTGCTTTTTACCGCCATAACTCAGTGCACTGATTTCATCACAATTAAAAGCTTTGCTGCTTTCAACTTCACTTGGATTCTCTATACAAGACAAAACCACCAAAGCCTTTCCATACAGACTGTGAACACAGCAACTAAATGAAGAGAACCAAGCATTTTCTATCCATGTAAGCACCACTGCCAGTCCAGTCTACAGCATCAGAGTTTACCAGCAAAAATCAACGACTGAGGAGACATTCTTCACTGCTCCTATACTTACTTAATTCTATAAATAAACCCTTGGTGAGCTGGTTAAATAAAATCAATCAGTGAGTTGATGTCAGTTGTTAGACCACCCCATGAATAGTGTAAGTCCTGTACTTGCACTGTTCCCACTGATACAATGCCCGACTTGGCACGGTGAATTCCACACAACAATGCTGCTGATCCCACAGAAGTGACCGCTGTGGTCACAACTTTAACCTCTTCAGCCCAGGGATCACAAGCCCTGAAAGTCTCTTTTCTTCCTTACAATCCTCAGCATGTTTGGAAATCGCCCCCTTTGCCATCAGCTGGGATTGCAAGGTTGACTTTGGGGGTGTATAGCACATACCCCAGCTCACAGAGCTCCACCAGCCCGCAGGGAGAGGAGGTGACACACATTACAGAGCCAGCAGCACCGCCGTGGTTTATTTAATGGTTTATTCAGTTTATTTAGGGGAGTGTAGAAGCTGGGATTCAATGGCAATAGATTGCCAGGCCGTGGCAAGCAAACTGAGGAGAGGTCAGCTAAAAATAACAAAGCAAAGCAAATGCACCCAGACTGGCTATGACTGTTTGGGTACAGACACTGTGCTTGTGCAGGGACTCCACACCTACCCAGGGAGCTCCTGCGACAACCCAGGAGGACAAAGGCAGTGCAGACATCCATTACAAGTCAAAGGGTGAGACACTGCAGATGCCACAGAAAAGCAGATACTCTTTTAAATTCAATCAGTGCTGCCCCAAGCAAACCACTAAAAAAAAAGGAAAGAAGTAATCAAAGAAAGAGAAGAGCTCAGACAGACAGACTGAGGCACACGTTCCTGGATGTTTCCTCCTTCTCCCTGCTTTACATGGTTCATAGCTTCCAAAACTACCCAGTGCTTCCTTCTTCACACTCTATGAAGTCTGTGAAGAATAACATCAAGACAAAAATCAAGCAAATGAAAAAATGCAATTCTTTGGCTTTCGGACATCAAAGACTAAAGCAAATGGTTGCCTTCAGTCTTGAATTCAGGCACAGCAAAGGCTGGAGATGGTCAACAGCCACCACAGAAGCCCTGGCTTGCAGAAACAAGCAGTTACCTTTCTCTTTGCTCAACCCTAGGCTAACCTTGGCACGTGTACTTCATTTCTTCTCTAGTGTAACTGGCAGAAAGCATTCACCCAGGTATGTGTGTGCAGAGATTCCAGCAGACACATCTGGGAAACACTTTCTTTTCTGCCTCTCCGTGCAGTGGCCCAGAAGCACTGTTGGCAGAAGCAGCCAACACTAGAGACCTGGAAAACAGGAATTACTCTGTATAGCTGCCCCTTCTGGGCATGAGCAGTCAGTCCCTCAGAATCACAGCATGAGGGAAAATGAGTTACAGCAATTGTGCTGCCCCAGCACTTACCACTTCACTGACAGAAAGAAAGGAAAAAGGACATAACAAGATGCTGTGCAAATCTAAAGGCAACAACTGTGAATGTCCAAAAAGTTTTGGGATCAAACAAAGCCCCTATGTTTACTGGCTGCTGCTGTGCACTTGGATTTTAAGTAGCCCATATGCTTACATTAACACATACAGCAGCGTGGCATGCCAAGAGTGAAAAATAAGGAGCCTGCAGAAATAGCTCTCATCAAACTTTATTGCAGATGTGGCAGATGTTTAAGGAGATGTTAAGAGGGCCAATGACCCTCTTAATCAAATTTTAAATCACCTTACGAAGGGATGACAGTAACATTCTCTCCTTCAGAATTACCAAGCAAATCTACCTTAGACAATGAAATGACAAAGCTTAATAGTTATTAAATTACAACAGAGTTTTTCTTCTTTCGAGAGTGGTCTCAAGTTCCTAAGCAGGCCACTAATTCCTCTCCACGTCTCCATTTGTATTCTTGGCTCGCAGCCATTTCAGAGATCAGACAAATTCCAACTGCTGAAATTAATCCACTGTCTCAGGTTTAAAGAGTACCCGGGATATCTTTCATACAAAGGTAGGAGTCTACTTACAACCCCGATTCCAACTGTGCAGTTTAAAGTGTTTGTTCTTTAAAGTAAAGCCACGCTCCGGGAGGAGTGTTTCATCCAACACACCACGCGCTGGTGCACATTCATGCACACTAACATGCAAGTCATAAGCAGTAGGTCATAACCATCAGCAGACTAAGTCACAGCTGGTACCTGCATTTGTTTAACAATTAACACCAGCCACGGCAATGTTTCCTTGGAAGTCTGATGAAACACTAAAACAATAGGCACCTAAACCCAAGTAACCACAAACAAGTAACAAACCCCCCACCTTTCTTTTCTCATTATCACTGCCACAGACTAGAGCTTTCCAAGGGAGATGAAAAGAACCCGGCCACCAATTGTTATTTCCTTGTGACTTGCAGGTACTCAAATATGGAGATGACAGAACTATCACGTTAGAAATAGCAAGGAAGATTACAGAAGAACTCGAGACCAAAGGCTCAGTGACTTCCTATGGAATTGATGTGCTTTGGACAAACCCAGCACCTTCTCTTTGAAAGGTTCTATAACAAATATGTTTCCCTGATTTGAAAAGAGAACAAATGATAGGTTTAAATAGCACCACTATGCCATAACGATGAGCACCAAAAACCCAACAAGCTTACCCAGAACACAACATTTTTTGAGCTATGTTCTCTCTCAACTCCCACACACATTCAGATGCAGAGTTATGATCATTCCTTTTCACATTCACAAAACATCATCCCCTTCCCAGGTTCTGCAAGGCCTTGAGTAAGTCTGGAAAACATGGGGCTTCAGAAAGGCAGAAGACTCCTGGAGGTTCAGGCAAGATCTGAGGAGCCCACCAAAACAAAGCAGAGATAATTCACAGGACATACTGAGAGAACAAGACTTTTCATCTGCTTTATTTGAACCTTAGACTGGCCTGGCAGTGTTCAAGGCCAGGTTGGACGGGGCTTGGATCAACCTGCTCTAGTGGAAAGTGTTCCTGCCCATGCCAGAAGGTTGGAATTGGATGAGCTTTAAGGGCCCTTCCAAGCCAAACCATTCTAAGATTCTGTGATTGTGAGTGTCACAGATACATCAGCAATGATAAGCAATAGGGAAATTGCTCACCAGTGCTTCCTGAAGTCACTAGTAGGTAATTAGAAGTTTGGCACAGAGACAGGAACTGCCCCATGTGCTCTCAGTGTTAATGTTACTGTTATACACAGCACAAGTCCCACAGCAACAGAAACAATTTGCCATAAGAATCGCGATTTTCAGGTATAATTTACAGTCCATTTCCCAAATATTTTAGATCTTTTGAATCAAAGTTTCCACCTGAGCTGCCAGAAGTCATCAACTGTAGCAAAAAAAAAAAAAAAAAGAGCAGGTGACAACATTCTTGACCACATCACAGGCTCAGTACAATGACTCCAAAGGGCTTTTTGCCCAAACACAGTAAGATAAGTCCCATGACGCGCAGCATCTGGCCATGGACACATCCATGGATTGCTGAAGCAGCTGTGAGAGACACGCGTTTACATTAAAGGTAATCTCCAAGTGTTATTTCTGCTCTATTGTTTTATAAACCTGTATTTATTTACAAATATCCTGGCCCTGTACGCAGGAATCTCCTCCCCCCCAACCCCCCATAGGACATCAATCTCGAGGAAACGCAACTCCCACACTTTGACTGTTACACAGGAAAAACAATGTTGTTATGCAACACCACCCTGTTCCAAAACATCTCAAAGTCAGGCCTCGACTTCAGCAGCTTCAGAAATGGCAGTTCATCAGCTACGGAACAAATTCACAACATTTCAAACAGGGACCAGGTAATGACAAGGCTCCTCCGCAGCAAGAGGAGGTATTTTGTACCTACGCTCTGGTATTTAGCACATCAGTAACATTTCGCACTTCCAAATACCCTCCTATTACCTAATTTAACTGCAGATTGACCAACAGAAATAGCATTTCTCACCCCACTTCCCTAGCATCTTCTGCCAAAGAGGTTTGGAGCTTTTTTCTCTCTTATAAATGGCCATAAATCAAGCAACATTGCCAGGTTTTGTTTGTGAAGGAAGGTTATCAGAGATAACCTCTCTCTCACAGATAACCCCAAGTGAGCAGAAATGAGGCACAAGTTCCTCTCCTTTGTTTTTCTTTACATCTTTTCCAGACTTGATATTCCCATTGATCATCAAACTCCAGAGTTCTAAAGATTGCCTTTCAGAGTGCAGCAACTGGGTTATTTTAAAAGCCTCAACTCCTGCCACAACACAGGTAAATTCTAACCAGCAAGAACGCAGTTAAACATCTCAGTGAAGGGCTGCAGTTACCACATCCAAACCTCAGCCAGCTCCACAGCGACAGCTTCACAGAGCTCAGTATCACTAGTCAGTAACTATTTCAGACAAACATTGAATAACACATCCATCTTCAGGAAAAGCAGATTTCAAAGAAACACACAGTACAAATCTCCTACCCAAAATGTAGCTTTTCTTAGAGTCAAAGAAGAATTTCTCTTGCAAAAATTGCTAGGAAACACTTGATGATTACAGTCAGCACTCCTCTGGTTTGTGTCTTAGCACAAAGACGGGCAGTTTGTAAAGCTTTGTGCTCGGTCTCTCTCACAACCTTCCCTCAAAACACTGACCTGACACTGATAAAGGCTGTGGGGAGCACAGGCACAAGGTGATACAGCTCCAATCATACCTTTTGCAAACAGATGCTCTACAACAGTTAAAGAAAAAAAATAGGAATTCGATCAATAGAGCTGCTGCTTTCCAGGATCACAAAAGTGTATGTAGGACACCTGTTAAGAGCAAAAGCATTCCCTCTCTTTCAACTAGGCAATTATCCAGCATGAGCTCAGAGTCCAGGCAGCACAAGGACTAATGAGTGTTCTCCCAGCCTTTTTCATTTACAAATTGCTTCTCCATGCCTTCTCCCGGGTTCTGAGAGTTATCACAAATGTCTACAAACACAACTGGACAAGTATTTCAAAGCAATTCTGTTCTGTATGGAGTTAATCCAGCGCATTCAAAATAACTTACCCACTAATAGCTTCACATCTCTGACGGTGAAATCCGGGTCAGGCATTCTGTAATTAGCAAAGAAAGCAATGTTAAATACTGTCAAGATAAGTATGGGTACACTTTCTTTACCATAATAAAAGAGAAATAAATGTATAATGCCCTTTGTCCACAGTGCAGTAGGTGGAATCAAGCAAGGCCTCACTGAAGTGTGGACAGTGCAAGTTTTAATGACACACATAACATCTTTGCATTGGCAAGCGTACAAAAGTTTCTCTACTTGTAATGACAGAGGAGAAGAGGTGTCTTTTCAAGCACCAACAGCACTGGAGTGGGAGGGAAAGGAAAGGTTTGGGGGTGAGTTCAATAAAATCCTCAGTCTTTAGAGCTTGTCCCTGCTGAGCAACTCAGTGGTTTGCAACTGGTGGTGCCTCACGTGTATTCCCTGAGGTGAACATCAGCACATTTGCCAGTGGATACAAAGTGAGGCACAGAGCAGAAAACCAGTTGTTTCAAAGTCACATCAGCACAGGCTGGATTCACTGCTTGGAAATATCATATAAAAATTAATGAATTAAAGCCCATTTGTTTTCATACCTATTCCAAACTTCCTTGTCTGGCAGAAGACAACCTGGCTGTGCTGCGTGGATAGGGAAACTCCAGTTCAATTCAATTTGGCCTAATGTAGAGCTAAATTAAATTGCAGTATAATTGGTTTGCCCATCTTGATGCATTTATGCAATCCCTTCTCCCAGGCAATGGATTAGGGTTTAATGTAATTAGACAATAGCCCAGTACATCAAATGAGTGATATTTATGTGTTAGGTAGAGAGTAAAATTCTACAACAGGTAGATTGGACTGAAAAAGAGAACAAAACCAGCAGTGGGGTTTTAAAGCTGACTGATTTCCTGACAGCATTTCCCACCACATCACACAAAACCTGACTAAGGAACTGGAACAAAAACCAGCCCTGTGGGACCTGCCAGTTGGTGCTGTGTCCCTCTTATACTGCCCTGGATGAAGATAAACAACTTGCTTCTGGTCATAAAGGACTTGTGACATAATCCAGTTAGAAATCAGAACGATCCAGCCCAGAGGCAAACTCACAGAGCAACAGTTTTTACTCTTAAGAAAACACTGAAAGGTAAGTTCAAAAATGCATTTGCTGGCACACATACAACGTGAGGGCTATTTGCTAGATTCTGTTTGTCCACTTTCTTTTATCCTTATCACCTTCCTCCTGTGGGATGCGGAGGCTGGACAACATCTTTTGTTAGTTCTCTGCCAACCCTCACATCTTTGCATTTAGCTCGAGGGCCCCACAGCTTTGGAATTCACTCCCTTGCTGGAATGACACAGCCTGAATCTACTGACCTTCAGGGTTCATTCAGAGCTCATCTTTCTTTTCTAAGCACTAGAAAGTCAGAAGTAGGGGAAGGAGGAACTATTTGTGGGTGAGCAAAGCATGCAAGGCTTATCTTCAGATGACACAGCTTGCCTGTATTTTGGGTCAGACATGTAGAACAATTACAGTTCTATTGCAATCTTTTTCACATCTGTACAAATCAAAGTAAGATCGAGACAAGATTACTACAACCAAGAGAGATGATGAACCTAAGCCAGATGCATACAAGCAAACCCAGCAATAAACACTACTCAGACTGGAAGAAACCAATCCTAACAATGAAATGCATAGGTAGCTCTTGGGAGAGCTCACCTGGCATAACCTTTTTCTTCTCTGCAATCTCAGGATGTATGATACATTAAAGAAGGACACCCAGGGAAGAACCTCAGGCATGAACACAGCAGGTTTCAAGCACAAGAACACAGCAGGTTTCAAGCACAAGAACCCATTTTGTACTTGGGTTGCCTTGGGAGGCCCACCTTTAGTTCAAACCCATTTTGCTGGCTGTTGAGACCAGAAGTGACTCTAGTCTTAAATCCCCAGCACCCACTCCCCTCAGTATAACTGCCACGCTCTCACACACTCAGGGCTGGTTTGCTTCAAACCTATGATGGCCAAAAACTGTTGAGATTTTTTATGTCACCAATCTTATTCTGATCAGTACGTGTTGGTTTGGTTTTCTGCATATAAATCCAGAATATCAACAATGCAAGAACTGAGATTTTTTCCCCCCCTCACTGTTATGCAATTTTCAGGCAAACGCATCTTGTGTAAAAACACTCTGAATGCTTCCAAATATTTCATATGTCATAAAATATAGGTGAAGAATAGCATAGCAGGGGAACTTCACACCAAAGTATGACTGACTACACTTGAGATTTTCAGCATTTTGTTACACACAAATCCTGTTGCCTCAAATAGAAAAGAAATGTGAAGGTTTTGGTGTGCACTGGGTGCAAACCTGCATTTTAGTAAATGTTTAAAGAAGTCTCCTATTCAGATCCTAATGAGGATGATCTCTGGCTGGCAGACATAGCTGATTAACCACAGTACAACGCAAGACGACCACTGTTCAGCTAAGAGAGACATCTCTCCAAACAGCATTCTCTCTCCAGTAGGCAAACAACCCTCTGAGAAAAGCAGCTCCTCTTCTGCTATGAGATCACAAGTGGATTTCCCTGCTTCCAGCCACAGTCACAGCTCATGCTGGTCAGAAATACAAGGAAAAGCAATTTTCAAAGGTTCGTTGTAATTTCTCCCCATTCACCTCATTTCTTGCCATTTCAGAGCATCTCCAAGCACAGTAACCAAACTGTTCAGCTATGCTTTGTACATGTGCCAGGCACAGACACGCAAGCTGACTGCTTAACAGCAAACAGGAGCAGAAGCTGCAAATCATCAGTTATTCAAAACATCACAAGTCTAAAAATCATCTTGTATCATATCTTTTACAGACCCTTCATGTACATGGATCACCTCATCTTTGGTAGATGACACAAACAGCCTCCTCTGGATAAGCCAGCAGTGCTAGAAAAGATCCAGTAAAGCATAACATCCTCCAGAGCCTGAAGTGGTTCCCAAGTCTCATCAATAGATGACTGATCCAGAGGCAAACTGTCTAGTCTTGCTCTAGTGATGGAACACAGCAGGCTATGACATCCCTTAATTCAAGCAGTAAATGTCAGGGTGATGAGACTAAAGGCTCTCAATGTTTTGGATCAGTTATGCAGGTGTCAATATTGCTTTGATCTCGCTGGAATACAATGCGCACAGAATTTACATATCCACACAACTCTTATATTGCATATCAGCTACTTTTGATAGATACATGCAAGAAGTGGAAATGTAAATAAAATTAAATCATGTTATCCTGCAGAGTGCCAAATAGGGAAGTTTGCTCATGCATTTCACTTCTGTCATTTAAAATACACATAAACGGCGTTTCCAACCTTCTCTTATTCTAGTGGCATTTATGCCCAAGTGCCTACAATTCCTTTACAACATCATTTCAAACTAGTAAGTCATGCTCATTTAAATAAAACATATTAGAATGGTCTGTAAGAGATTACTGAGCTACAAAGCCTGGTGTCTGAATCCCCCAGAGCAGCCAGTATTCAATGATTCAGACCGGAAACACAAAAACAATTCACCCAGTTAACTGCGAAATGGAGAATTCAACTCATTCCACACAGGAACCATCCAAAGCTCATGTATCAGATCAAATTTGCTCCTCCTTTTGCCATCATACTAATTCATCAAAAATATCCTTAGAAGAAGAGAAAAAAAAAAAGCTTCAGTATTTTCACTCTCTTGACAGTGAACTCCAGCTAAGGGAAGAAGTTGCACATGATGTGTGGATGGTTCATAAAAGGGAGAAAGGGAAACAGCCCTAGAAAGGAGGAAGGATGTCAGAATAGGATGAGAAAGACTCCAGCAGTCAATAGGAAACTGAAAATCTGGCTAGTCCAGCCAGGCTGCTCATCACAGCCAACCGAAACACGTATTTCTCCTTCACTATCCAAAGCATTAGTGCATGACAGAGAGTCGGGTAAGTGACTCCAAAACTCTTGCTGTGGATTAACATTCACTCTTCTTCCACCACATCACAACCCAGCTCAGAATTCAACAGCTGCTTTATCCTAACTGCCAGAGCTGCAGATCTCCAACGGGAAACGAAGGCATCAGCATTCAGCCTTGCTATTCCTTCACTTCCAATGCGTGTCCCAAACCTGCTATTTATTTGACTGCTTTGCTAATGCTTACAAAGAAAGGTATCTGCTTTTCAATGGTCTTCTTTGAGGTGTAGTCATCTCTACATGGATTGATACATCAGCATTTGAGGCCAGGTCTTGTTTTTTTGCCTCAGTAAAACACAGCAGTGGATACAACCTGGCCTATCCGTACACATGGCGTAGAACCTAAGACAGGGCAGGTACAAAGCCAAATCCTCTCCTCCTTCAAGGTCTTAACAAACATTACTGGTGGCTTCCGAGAAGGAAGAGGAATAGGAATGCTGACTGCAAATGCATCTAAAAGCAACACATCTTGAAGAAAACCAAACCAACACATGACACAAACCCCAAACTACTCACTACGTGATCCCGTTAGCTTGAGGAGTCTCTCAATCCCTGGATCAAGAAAGACCAAAGAGCACTCTCCAAAATCAGTATCACACGTGGAGGCTTCAATGAAAGCACAGAGCTACCCAAGCTGAGGGGAGCGCTGGGTGGAAGATCGCCAGATTTTGGGCACCGGAACAATAGGGAAACAAACAGTAATGTGGAAGCTGAGATCTGAGTGTTGAAATGTCTACAGTGAAAGTGCCTCACTACAGAACCCTCAATAACGAGCTCTCAAGAAGCAGCACATACCACATCTTGTGCCTATGGACACCAAAACCCAAGGTATGTTTGTGAAGGATCTTGTGCAACATCTACAGCACTTCAGGAGCTGAAACCCAGTAACGTTTGTGTCTGCTGGATGAGCTCTAAGTTCCAAGGAAAAATATATCCCAGTACAACAAAATAAACATCACTGTAACTACTCCCGAGTGCCTATAAGCACTTCTTGGTCAGAGTCCAACATATAAAACTATTTTACTGTATCATGAGAAGCATTACTCAGCATGGTAAAAGGACACACGCCTGTCAAATACCCCAAACACTGCTTCTTCTCTTCCTCTCCCCAAGTTATACTGGGGTGCCTTGATTCTTTTTAATTTCAGAACTGGGACTCCTCAGTGCCCTAAACTTTGCTCAATGTCAGCTGGAACAGCTCAAAGTAATTATGCTTTCAGAACATTCATTTTCTATCTTTCAGACATAATCAGTTACACAATCCTAATTTCCAAAGCCATCAAGGACCATTTACCTAAACTCTGGATTGTGTGGCTGATAAAGTGTATCGTCGTAATATTTCTCCCTTAGACACTGTCACTTTTATAAAGAAACTTGCAGGATTCTCTTATTAAAATACCAAATCCTTTATGACTGGATATTAACAAAACACAACCTCAGGAAGATCCTAATAATACCACATTTTAACCAGACAGAATTAAATATTTACAAAGCTGTAACATTCTGAAGAGAGCAATTATAATGGGAAGTGACAGGCAGCATTAGACATTCCACCTGTAACACACAAAACAATTGAGGAGTCAAAAATTGAAGGAAGGCTCTTGTGTCACTCCAGCCTGGATTGGATGCAAGAACCTTTGAATTTCAGTCCTAACTTTCATCAGTGAGTTGGTTTTGATTGTGTAGTACCACGCTGTCTGCACTTAACTTTTAGAGACCTCATTATCTGCTTGTTTATAAGCAGAAAATAATCATTCCTCTTCTCCAGGGTGCTGACAGTCTTACTAATTGCAATGCATTTTGAGATCATCAAAAGAAATACCACATACAAGTGGAAAGCATAATGGTTATTTTATAAAAGCATTTATTAATCATCAAGACTTGGTTGTAACTTACTTAATTCCCAGTCCATCCTTATTTCTGAAGATCAGGGGAACTCTGAGAGCTTCTCTTTGCACATACTCAAAAGTAAAATCTGTTTGAATAATGAATAAAAAAAATCCAACATCAATTACAACAGCATTAGCACCTCGCATTCCATTTCCTCAAAACACTCCCATTTCCCTTTTCTCACTAAAGAACTCCACTACCAGCTAAAGGAAAATATAAAGAGAATGCATATTTTAGGGCCAAAGCGGAAACCAGATGACAGACAATGCTCTCCCAGCTGCTCACCATTTTTCCTGTGCACTGATGCACAGAAAACAGAATCCACTCAGAGTCTGTCAATTAAGGTCTGGGGTGAAGCACTCAATGAAATACCAAATCAACAGTTAAAAGATAAGAAGTAAATGACTGCACATCAGCCGGGTACTTTGGGGGCAAATCTGTAGTTGAAACTGAATATTGACGTTTAGGTATTTTAAGGTGGACGTTTCTATTTAGGAAAAAGCCATGTGAGCAGAATGCCCTGATTGCATGGACACAGAATTCTCTTTTTATGTGAGGGTTACTCTAACTTTTCCACAGTGTACTTTTTAATCAATCAAAAACATAACTGCAGGAATCTTATACCACTTCTGACACTTGGGAAGACAGTGAAATATGAACAATTTGGGGGGGGGAGTCACAGTATAAACCACAATCAAACTGAAAATTAAACATAAATGTGTTATGTTAACACTGCCCAGTATCACCTTGTTCTTTCACTGAGGATTACCCAGAACCGGCCTTGCCCGAGGATTTCTTTAGGCAACTATCTGATACAATGGCAGTGATTTGGGGATTAGAGAGGAAGCTACAAGGCAGCGATTTGGGTGAGCTGTGCCTACAAAACCCCACGCTCCCTTGGGAGCCTTGTGCCACAGAGAGAAGAGGAATTCCTGCAGCGGCCACGTATGTTTCTATGGTTCTGCTATTCCCCCGTTCTTACAGGGAAAAATGACTTTTCTATAGCATCCATACGCTACCTTAAAATGGAAAACACTGCGTGACTCTTCAGCACTTCAACATAGGCTGCACTGTGTGAAATACACCACACACTGCATGTAGCATATTCAGGTACACTCAAGTAGTTTAATTTCCCCAAGATTCAGCCAGCAACATACAAACTTCCAGGGAGAGATAAGAACCTCAGACCTGAGCTTGTGTCAGTGGTTTTCTCTGCTATAAACCCCATGCTGATAGAAACAGGGGACACAGAGGCTCAGCTTCCACGCCTGCAGATGTATTTCCCTCTATTTTTACAACTTTTTCTTTGCTGTATTCAGTTAGTAATTATGACAAGTAGGGATATAATATTCCTACTTAGAGTTAGCAAATCAGAGCACTGTAATTATCCATTTACAAAACCATTAAAATGATGGCAACTTTATTGCTACTAGTCTGAAAATAAGTGTAATGAATCCTCCAATTAACTAAGGTTACCAAATAAATACTTCTGTACTAGAGAACTCTTCCTTTCCCAGAGGCATTTAACTACTGCCTTTAGGTAAGCAAATAAATAAACCACAGATATTTTCTTAAGGACACTCATCCAAGTCAGAAAGTCAACAAACATTAAGAAGAAGCTGGGTGGAAGAAGCAGAGGCAGCTGTAGAGAGCAAGTAGCTCTGACAAACTGCATTCAAGCCAAAAATCACACCACTGCCTGGCAGCACCTCGAGGAAAAACCTCCAACCACACTCCCAGCAACAAAATACATGAGTTATCATTAAAAATAAAACAAGAATATGGGAAACGAAAATAAATATATGGCTCAACCAATTCCATGTGTGCACAATAAACTGTTTCATTCTTACTAACCACTGTAATTGTGGTGCCTAGATTCAACTCTTGGATTCATAGCAAAAAATAAACTAATGGTAAAACTCAAGGCAGAGCAACTAGGAAGGCAGAGCCTTTCTTCCTAATGCCCCAACAAAGCGCCTAAATCCCTTGTGGGGCTGAACAAAGCAGACCCAGACCACAACAAACTAACAAAAGACACTCATTTATTTTCAAGTTCCCTAGAAAGGAGAAGGCAACCCAAAGATTTGAGAGCTGCTAAGGGAGGGAAGCTGCGAGTTGTACTACGGTTAGTGTAGCAATGGCAACCACTGAGTATTTGGAAGGTGAGGGTAGAACTCCATCATTTTCTGGAAAACTAATTAACATTTTCCAGCTCAAAAAAATAGGTGTTTGTGTTTTGTTTGGAGGAAGAGGGGTCAGGGTTGAGCTTATCTCCTAAACAAATACCTTCCTCACTAAGATAGGTATTTAATTTCTCCACCACATTAACTTTTCTAAAAGGAGCTTAAAACGCTCATGCAAAACGAAGCCTAAGGGAGAAAAGGAAATTTTCTAAACTAGATTAGTGGCTCCCCCGTTAGAGCCATTGCAGGAGGATTACAGCCACGACTCCTCTTTCCTGAGAAAGCCCTCGGGAAGGCCGAATTTTGGTTTAAGGCCATCTGGGAATCAGGAGCCGTGTCAGCAATGCTGCAGTAAATAAAGGTGACCTGCAAACCTCCCAGTCCCGTTTGATTCCTGGGCAAAGCTCTCCCGTTTCCTGCCAGGCAACCACGCTGCCTTTGCTACCGCTCCGCAATTTAAGTCACCTAAGCAAAACAAATCCCGTTATCATTTAACTGTTGATAGGAACACAAGGAAGTGGCTGACTTTAAAGTCTCCGACCCCAGCGAACATCCTCTACGTCCTGCAAAAGGACTCAGCAGGAGCGCAGGGGGAGCGGGAATCACCTCCAGCGAAGTGGGGGGCTGGGGTTGCAGCGTCTCCTTCGCAAGGACCTAACTCCTGAGCATCCCGGCGGTGCGCGGGGTCACGGCAGCA
>NW_009932933.1:0-269 GCF_000696875.1 Nestor notabilis
CCCATCCCGGGCGGGTGCGGGGGGGAGCTGATGTTCTACCACCCTGCGCTGTTCGCGAGGAACCACAGGCCCTCCAGAGGTTGGAAAACGAAATAACCATTAATTCTATTGTAAACTTGTCCAAAACTTGTCAAAAGGAACAAAAATCGTGGCGAGTTCTTGCTCTTATAAAAGATCCAAAGTAGAGGAAGGATAAAGGAATGAAAACAAAGACAAACAGGATCACCAACCCGTGGACCCAGCGACGTCTTCACCCTCAACGAGTGGAA
>NW_009932933.1:465-3418 GCF_000696875.1 Nestor notabilis
GAGCCCCAGCCCCGGTCCCCGCGGGGTCCGCAGCGCTGGCTCCGGGCAGCCTCAGCGCAGACACCGCAGGAAACCATCGCGCATCACGGTGCAGCACATCCCTGCTCTGTCCTCGTCCCTGCCCCTGCCCCTGTCCCTGTCCCTGCCCGACAACACGCTGCTCGCCACCAACAGGCGCTCAGCCCCCCGCAGCGCCTTCTGCCCTTCGAGTGGGTTTGAGACACGCACAAAATGGGACTCTTGACCATCACAGGGTGAGGAGGAAGGAGTTAGAAAGACACTGAGTGATGAACTGAGCGTAACTCCCGCTCCCGATCTCCTGTGCTGCTTGGCAGGAGGAGGTAAAGAAATAGGGAGTTAAGTTGAGCCTGGGAAAAAGGGAAGGGTAGGGGGGAAGTGGATTTAGATCTGTTCCTGTTTCTTATTGACCTACTCTGATTTTTAATGAGACTAAATCATTTTCCCCAAGTCGAGCCTGTTTTGCCTCTGTTGGTAACGGGTGAGTGATTTTCCTGTCCTCATCTCAACCCACAAGCCTTTCATCGTATCTTCCCCTGCCCAGATGAGGAGGGCAGTGATAGTGCAGCTTGCTGGGTCAACCCACCGCAGTCATCTCATCTTTATCTTGACCTATGAACTGAAGGAATCTGCTTTTTCTTGATAAATACAGCAGCCCTGATTTGAGCCCAAATATGACCATAAGGGCAACATTTTTAACTATAATTGCTTCAAAACTGACCACTTGGATGAGTAGCTGTCTAAATCAAAGCTGTAAATCTTTTAAGGCTTAATCTTTGCCCTAATCAAACTGTATTATGCCCAGGAACTTAAAATTCTGACTGTTGTTAAGATACAGATGGACCAGGAGAGTTGTCCTACGATATAGCTAAGGCTTTTTAAATTTCAAAGCCTCTTACACAGAGCTCATACGAACAATGCATCCACAGACACGTGAACTAACACGCTGTTATGTTCCGCCTACCAGATGTGAAATGTTGCAGGTGCTCAAAAGAAAGTAAATAATAAACTGCAATTTGCTAGGGTTTTTTTGTGGTGGTTTTGGGTTTTCTTTTCAACGCTAAGAAACGCGTTGATAAATAAATGCCTGCATATAATTGAAAATGTTTTGTGCTGTCTAGATGTACCTGTAGTAGAACAAAAGATCTGCAGGGATGATTAATAAGTAGCACTGTTTCTCGGGTGCTGTCTGATTAACAGCATTCCCACTTGAAGACTCCACTTGAATTAGCAGAACAGGGTATCGTCACTGAATGATAATAACTGGTCTGGTGGTGGAGCAGCATAAGGAAGTCAATTCTTTCCTGCTAACATATGCTGATCATCAGGAACTTATTTATAATCAGCTCACTTACAGTCTGTGTTTGCGCAAGAGAGAAGATAAAAGGAGGGAGCATAGACTTCATCTTCAGTGTGTTTATTCATTACTAGATTAATTCTATTATTATATTAACAACTGCAATTATTTCAGAAGCTGTTCATGTGGGTCAATAAGGAGGTGTCAGCTAACCTCAGGCAATCAAATAAGGCTTCTAGCACACAAGAGTGCTTTCATGTTCCTCAGGCTATCCAAATCATTCCTGGTGCAGTCGTCTCTCCCTTTCTTCAGTAGATTTCTATCAGAGCTGTCTTCAAAGGAACCTACAACAGCTACAAGTCCAGACTTAAGATCTCATTATGTGGGTCCAATATATCTGAAACATGTAAGTCTTTATATATACTGGAAGGATTTACGTTCTCTGACACTCTAAGCTCACACATGCTTATAGCATCCTTCAAGATCACACTGTTGTAATGGTCCCAGAGCCTGTTGGCTGAGGGAAAAAAAGAGATGTGTAAACACCTTTCTTTTACCATGACTGATGTGAGAAGAAAAAGAAGCAACAAGAAAGCAGGTAGTATATTTTTCACCTCCTTTTCATGCAGTTTTACAGAAGGGAAAGGAAGAAGGACCTCTAAAGTTTTAGGTTCCTTTCAATCACCTTTAGTCAGGTAAATGTTGACTAACTAGTCCAGTGTATGAAGTAATGAAGAATACAGGATTTGGGAGAATATTCCTCCCACTTTATTTTTTTATTTTATGAAACATATAAAATTAAATATAAAGCAAAATAATGCTGTTCTTGATGCCTGGATGTCATGTCCATCATCAGAATAAGGACAAGCTGGCTGGCCTACCCTTGGTCTCATAACATTGAGAAAGTTTATGGAGCAAATCCACCCAGACACAGATTTCATAGAATTATAGAATGGTTTGGATTGGAAAGGATCTGAAGATCACTCAGTTCCAACCCCTCTGCCATGGGCAGGGACACCTCGCACTAGACCATGTTGCCCAAGGCTCTGTCCAACCTGGCCTTGAACACTGCCAGAGATGGAGCATTTACCACTTCTCTGGGCAGCCTGTTCCAGTGCTTCACCATTTCCATGCACGTGAAGGACAAGAAGGTAACATCCAGCATGAATTTGCCAAGGGAAAGTCATGCCCGACCAGCCTGGTTTTGTGGTGACTGGCATGGTAGACCTGGAGAGAGCAGTTAGTGTCATGCACTTTGCAAGTGTGGCAAACTTGCAGTCGACTGGAGATAGAAAGAGTGGTTGGATGGACTCCATGGTCACTGGAAAACTGGGCTGTAATGAAAACATAGCTGCACACCTAAGAGGGAGGCTCGACCCCGAGGCGTTCCCTTGGATAATGTGATTTGAGTGGTTTCCTTGGAGTGGTGGTACAGTCACCTCTTGTTCCAAAGTTGAAAGGGACTGCAGTCCCAGTGACTCTTAATGCTCACTGTGGATCATTATTTCCCGATTATTTTACTGAGCTTACCATGGTGTGCTTAGTACGACTTATCATAATACAAACTTCGGAATGTGAACACAACGATCATCTATCAACCGATTCAAAACTCCACATACACCCTTTCTTTAGCGTTGA
>NW_009932933.1:3441-3744 GCF_000696875.1 Nestor notabilis
GGGCGTCCCCTGCCACGCTTCCCCCCGGCTTCTTGGGGTGCAGCCCTACCACTTGTGGGGCACAGACACTCCTTCACAATGTCTAAATCCACTGGTAAAGGGTTAAAGCACCGTCACTCGGGTGTCTTTCCATCTCCTGACAATTCCTCCCGGCAATCCCACTAGTTCCGGATGTGATCGGTGGGCAGACCTCGGGGTACCTCTCGCAGCGATGCTTTTCCTTGCTGAGCCCCGAGCCCGTCCCGATCCGCCTGGATACGGTTCCGGGGTTTGTGACCGACCGGGCGGACCCTCCTGCGCCCG
>NW_009932934.1:0-2938 GCF_000696875.1 Nestor notabilis
GGCCGCGCAGCGTGTTGAAGCACTTACCCTTCTTCCCCCCTACCCCCCCCGGCCAAGGTGTCACCTCCCATAGCGTGTAGAACGCGCGGGGAATTGCGTGTCTGTGTCCTGAACTTAACCACGCTTCCAGCCCGCCCAGCGGCCTCGTTAACGCGTGTTCTCTTGGTTGTTGTGTGAAGGGGTCCGGCAGGCGCAGTGGCTCACCAAGACGAAGCTGGGGGAAGGTTTGCCTCCGTCCGTGCGGAGCATCATTGAGAACCCGGCTCATCAGCTGGAGGACCACGAGGAGGAGGTGAAGCGGGCGGTGTCGCACGCAAGGCTCTGGGACACGACAGAAGTTATTCCCAAGAGAGAACATTATTGGTGAGTCTGCAGGCGTAGGGAAGATCTGATGTTAGAATAAGATGGTCCTCAAGCAGGTAGCTTAAGGACCAGAGTTCTTAACGCTACAGAGGAAATTCACACATAGATCTACTGCTGATTCACTTGTCATGCAAAACTGTTACATCCTTTGTATCAAGTGGTCAACTTGGAGAACAAACAAAACAACCACCACCACCAAGCAAGAAAACCCCAGCCCAATTCTGTGTATTGACAGTAGGACCGATGTAAACACGCACTCTACATCAAAGCTTCTCTCAGGCCAAGGTCTGTGTTTCAACTTGAGATCAACCCCTAGCTGATGCAGAATGTCAGTTTTTAAACAGCTAACAGTAAGCATATTACATCTGCCAACTTGGAACAGGGCTGGTGTGTGGGATATTAATCTGAAGTCTGTGTTAACTGTTTGGAAATGTTACACTGTTACGTGTTTAACATACAGTAATATTACAGCTTTCATGTCCCAGAAGCATCTGCCCACCATCGTGATCACATTTTGTATATATAACTCTTTTTCTTTCTCTTCCTTATTCTAAAGCCCAGTATTGTTTGAAGACTTGATACATATATGTCGGTTAATGTCTGCAAAGTATCCTTCTCTGGCTAAAAGAATGTTGGCTAGAAACTACAGGATAGCAGCTACATGGGAAAGAGGTTAGTTGCTGCTATGGTGGAAGCATTTAGCTCTTTTCATTAACATAAGAGGGGTAACAAAGCTGCTAGCTCTAAGGCTGAGGGCTTGGAATAAAACAGAACAATTTATGGAACCAAGTAATTCTTTCAGTTCTAAATAGTGCTGTAAGCATGGGCAGCCTTGGGTGGTGGCAGGGTACTTGCCCTAAGGAGATGGATTTAGGTGTTAGGCAATATCAACAATATCAGTAAGTGGGAGAAGGGAACCAGTGTGTTAGAACTGTTTATTTTTCTGTGTTCAAAATCTGTATTGTTATTGTTCTAAGTATGTTTAGTTCAGAAATGAACACCAGCAATTAACATTTTAGAAGAACGATGAGTTTGGAGGTGAGGGGGAGAGAGTGAGCCTTGCAGACCTGCAACTTGCTAGAATGCTGCTGCCCAAAAGGAAGCATACATCTTTCCTTAATCTTATTTCAGCAGTGTTTGAATGTAGCCTAATTTTCCTCCCCAGAATCTATTCTCCTTCAGGTTCGTGGCCTGAATGGAATACTTATGAACTCTATGGCCCCAATACCACCAGTAGCCTCCAAGGAGGAGGTACTAGCCACTGAAGAACATGTTCTGGAGACCTTCTATCCCATCTCTCCTACCATTGATCTTCAGGAAGTGATTGTGTACAAAGAGCTCAATGACACAGGTAAATACAGACTGTCAGACTTAGTGTTCAGGTTAACCTGGAGACAGCCGTGGGTAGGGAATGTGTGGGAATGAGGATCTGGGCACAGGAACAAAGAAATCATGGCAAATTGCCTTAGCAGCTCCTGAAGATACGGGAGGAAGCATTGGCTGTGTAGTCTGCTGCTGAGCCATGTCTGATGTGATTATCTGCCATTTAGGTTTTAAAGATGGTTATCCATACTCTCACCCTCACACTCTGTTCTTCCTGGAATCGGCCAACATTCGTCCTCACAGGTTCAGACCAGAGCAGCTTCGTGCCAAGATGTTGATGTTTGCTTTTGGCAACGCGCTGGCAAAGGCCAGGATGCTCTATGGGGTACGTATGGGAGACTGCTGCTGACTTGCTAGGCCTGTGCTCTTTCTCTAGTGGAAAGAGTCATTAAATTCCCTCGCTCTGGCATGTTCCAGTAGTGTTCAGATCCAGAGGTCTTACTCTAAACCTTCAGGTATGGTTACTGGTGTCTGCTGAGCCAGAAAACCATTGCTCAGCAATGAGTGTCTTTCATAACACACATCCGAGTGGTAATGGGTAGTAACCAGGGAGTAAGTTCAGCTGTAAAACTAACCCATCCCACAGCTCAGTGTATGTAAATTGGTACTTCATTACTGGCTGAGGGAGGAATTTTAATTAAAATACAGAATCTACATTCAAAACTTGTTTGACTAGAGTAATTTTCTGGGCAAGGTAACAATACATTTATTAAGATTTTGGCTTTAAAACAAGTAGAAGGTGCAGAATCAGCAAATACTCATGCAATTTCTGTAGTAACTGGCTTTGTAAATGTTCTCTTCCCCCCTCCCTTCTTTCCTAGAATGATCCCAAGGTTTTGGAGCAGCCAGTAGTGGTGCAAAGCATTGGCACAGACGGCCAGCTCTTCCAGTTCATGGTGTTCCAGTTAAATACAACAGACCTTGTCTCTAATGATGGCATAAAAAATCTAGTCTGGATTGACTCTGATCAAAATCTCTACGAAGGTGCCCTGTGTGTTCCAATAGTCAAGAAGGGAGTTGTTTTGGTAAGGAAAACTTTGGAAATGGTCCTGGAAATCATTGAATGGGTTGGACGGGACCTTAAAGCTCATCCAGTTCCAGTCCCCTGCCACGGGCAGGGACACCTTCCACTAGAGCAGGTTGCTCCAAGCCCCTGTGTCCAACCTGGCCTTGAACAGTGCCAGGGCTGGGG
>NW_009932934.1:3081-8338 GCF_000696875.1 Nestor notabilis
TGGGGGCCCCTTTAGGCACTGGAGCGGCTCTAATGTGTCCCCTTCAGGAGCCTTCTCTTCTCCAGCTGCCCCAGCCCAGCTGTCTCAGCCTGGCTCCAGAGCAGAGCTGCTCCAGCCCTCGCAGCAGCTCCACGGCCTCCTTGCTTGGGCAGCTCCTGTCCCTCTTGTGTGGGGGGCTGCAGAGCTGGACACAGAACTGCAGCGGGGGTCTCAGGAGAGCAGAGTAGAGGGGGAGAATCCCCTCCCTCAGCCTGCTGATCACACACATTTTGATGCAGCTCATCAGTCCTACCCTTCCCTCTCTGCTGGAGGTTTGAGAGCTGGTGTAGAGCTGCTGTGCAGGTTTTAAACCAGGTGAAGGGACCTAACAGAGGCACTGGCCTCATTCTTCCTTAAGCAGGTGTTACTGACGGGGAGTATTTGTAGTGCTGATGTGCCACATAGTGTGCAAGCCGCATGCCAAGCTTAATACGAGCTACAGGAAGATAGCCCCATCTGTAATCTACCATCTCATAATAGACTTGTTTAAAACAAGCTTGTGCTCTGATGAAGGAAGTGCTTACATGCAACTGTCAGCTTCACTGCAGCACAGTGCTGTCAGCCCTGGTTATGCTGGGAGGGTGTCTCCATTTGATGGGGAAAGGGGTTTTGCCATCTGAGGCTTATACCAGTGGAAGTCCCCACACACAAACCCATCTGGGGAGGGAGAGCACCCGTGTGGAAGCTACCACATCTGAAGTCTTACTCAAGCATGTTTAAAGCCATTGTTTGTCTACATTAATCACTTCACTGCAAACTGAGCATCCATGCCTTTCTCCCTGCAGAAGCCCGCTGGAATACATGGCTTTCAGCCAGACACATTCAAGAAGTTTCTGGCACTGTATCTGCATGGAACTGTGTGAAATTCAGCTCCAATGAAAATACTTCACCAACTGTACCTGCTGCTTCCCTTTGCCAGAACCAGCACATAATTAAAGAACGGTGGATTAATTTTACTTTCAAAAATAAATTATATTGTTACTGAAAGTAAATCTTTCTCTTTTTTTATTAAGCCAAATTGTGCATGAGGAACGTTTCATTTTAGGGGCTCACCCCTGGATTTGGGTTGGAGTCATCAAATGCTTCCTCCTGCACTCTTCCACCATTGCCTAGGAAGAACATAAGCCAGTCATTATTCCTCTGCGCAGGGTCTGCTCTCAGTGTGCTTCTGCACAGAGCCAGACTCAAACCTATTTTCCGAGGTTGCTTTGAGTACCTCTGAATGCAGTGTATGGGGAAGAGACTTCCAAAGCTTCAAGGGGGGAGCCTGAGACATAAGCCTTTGTCATTCTGCCTGGCTTTTTACTTTGTTTTACTCCTGACTGCTTTGGGATGTGTCCTGCTGCCCTGCGCTTAGTTCCCAAAGCACTTAATCGGTGAGATGGCTTTGTTGGATCTATAGAACCACGGTTCTTTTATCCCCCAATCCTGGATGAAGAGACCTATCTATCCATTTTGGGAAAGGGGTGTAGAACGTAGCGTGAAACTTTGGTGCCTGGTAGCTGGTATTTGCTGCTAAAAATACAAAGGAAGAATTTCTTCCTGCCGTACAGAGTTAACTGAGCAGGAAGCGTATTCTTTTTAAGATGGGGGGATTAGTGTGGTTTGCTGTAAAATGAAAGCTAAATTAGCTCCAGCCAAATGTAGAATGTTTTGCAGTTCTGCACTGCTACCCTCCAGCACATGGGAAGGAATAGGACAGCCTGTGCTATTTTAAGGTGTGGAAAGAGCATGTTTCCAAGAAATTCATCTCACTTCGCAGCATCCTGTGTCAGAGACTGGTCTGTGCTTTGTGATCTTCTCTGGCCATCTGGATGAACACCCCAGTTGTGTGTCTCAATCCATCAGACTGCTCTATTCCTGCAGGTTTCAGAAAACAAGGTTTTTCACTACTCAAATCTAAGATCAACACTTGGACCCAGTAATTTGGGGTGCATTGGCTGCAGGTTAAATTAACAAATCCCTCAGTAGTTAGAAGGCTTGAAAGAGACGTAATAACACATTGATCTAGATCACATTAATTCTGCCTGCACAAGGGCTCCCTAATTCAGCTCATCGCTTTGAATCTGCTCAGATCTGTAATTTGCACCCAGTTATTTAGGAATGCATTTTAGCACACTTGTGGAGACTGTCTGGTGTTTGTTTCCCAGGCTGTTGGCTCTCTGCTGTGTCACACAGACCCTGCAGAAGAGCGCTAGGACTGTTCCCTCACAGCATCCCCTCACCCTTCCAGCTTTGGGTCATTACTGGTCTTGGGTGAAGCCCTGCAGGGCAGGCAGGCACAGCATTAGCATTCCTGAGCAGGCTGGTTTCACTGAGGAAGCCTGGTAGAAGAGTGGCTGTGGGGAAATACACACCTCACATGTGGGACTCTGTGAACATGATCTACATGGGAAAGAACCAAAGCCCTTTTAGATGCTTCTACCTCTTGACAAAGATATCTCTATTAGGACAGGCCATAGAAGAGGAGAAACTAAATGAAGCTGGAATCCTGGTGTCTCCAAAACTGAGCAAAGCACGAGCACAAGGAAAGATGGATGGAGGCAGAACAAAGGCAGTTTTGAGAAGTAGCAGAAGCAATAAGACGTGGGATAGTCAGCAGAGGAATGAGGCTTCGACAGGTTACAAGAGGCATCAAGAAGCCAGATGAGGGCTTGAGATGAGGGGACAATACCCAAGCACATGAGCCCCCAACCCTGATTTGCTCAGGACACAGCTGATCTCACCTGCAGTAAGGGAAGAAGCAGTTACTCACATGTTGCTGGGAGAAAGCTCCTCTAAGGTCCAGGAGAAGAACTGAAGGAGGGCAGAGCAGGGCTCCCAACTTGGCACCTGGGAAGGATCCTCAGGTTGGTCCACAAAGGATGCAGGTACAAGGCTCACGAACCAGGCAGCAGCTACCACAGCCAGCCATGTTCACACGTATGGTGTCCCACTGGTTTTCCCAAGCATGCTGCGTGTGGTCCATTCCTCCAGTGTGACCTGCTGGAATTGACCCACCTGAGGAAGATGGGACCAACAGATCTCAAAGGGACATGTGGGTTGGCATCAATAAGTTATTAAAGGCTCGTCAGCAGATGAATGGCATTACCTCATCACGGACCAAGAGCCAGGCATTAACTTTTAATGAGCTGCAGCCGGGGAAGCAGAACATGCAAGAACAGGGCAGCGGGAGTCAGAGATGGAGGCTGGTGGTGCCTGCCTGGCCAGAGGAGAGCTCTGCAGCCCCAAGTGCAGGATCTGGTCCCCAGCCTGCCCTGGGTGCTCCATCACTCCACACTACTCCTGGTGCAAAACCAGGCTCCACAGGCTGCCCTCATCGTGCCAGCAAGGACACACTGTGCTCAGGCTGGAGCCCCTGGTTCTTCAGATCCTCCTCCTGCATTTAATTTAGTGCAAACTAATGGGTGAGACAATTATCCCTAAGGCTGGGCTCAGGAGACATTTAGAGGAGGGAACTTGGCAGTTTCTCATGGTGGTGTTTAACGAGATTAGCCTATAACCCAGGAAGAACCGATGGGAAGGGCTCTCCTATGCCCTGCAATAAACCCACCACGGGCAGTGATGCTGCCTGTTGCTCCTCGTGGCTAAGCAGGGCCTGGATGGGCAGGAATGGCCTCAGACAGCCTGGAGGGCACGAGGGCCTCATCAGCATCACTAATTACACTTGGGGTCATGTTTCCAAATGACAGAGAACGCTCACACATTACTTTCTGCAAAGCCCTGAGGGATGGGACTGTCTGGACCAAAACCCACACTGGGGCATGGCTGTGGACCCTGCACCAGGATGTCAGTGGTGCTAAACCTGCCCAGGCAGCAAAGGGTGCAGGCACACCGAGCTCCTCAGCCCCACCATTAATTACATGCTAATGGGCTCTGCAGGCACGATGATGTTTCTGGGTGGTTCCCAACACGTCGCCTCCTCACCCTTCTGCTCCACCAGCATCTGTGACTGCATGCTCTTGGAATTGCAGCAGTGACGTGGCTGTGGAGTCCTGGGAGCATCCCGCAGGATGGGCAGAGCTCCAGGATAGCTCAGAGCCCCCCGAGCCCGCAGCCCACACTGGAGCAACATTCCTGCAAGGAGGGAGTGAAGGTGCGGATCGCAGCCAGCCCTATCCTGCCTGGACTAGTCAAAGCAGAGAACAAGCCTCAGACAGCAGCTCCCAGGAGTGTTTCAGGCCCGCGGCACTTGCAAACACCCAGCTAAAGACCTAAAAGTCCAAATATCTCCACAAACACTGCAGATGCTGCCAGTTGCGGTGCCAGGTCAACCAATTGGGGTGCCAGGTCAACCTTGCCTGGGCTGCTGCAGCTCGTCTCCTGGAGCCAGTTTTGATCTTGCAACGGTGCACACACTCACATCCCCGGCACGACAGACAGCCGTGCACAAGGAGGGCATCAGCAGACCCCATTGCAAGCCTATAGATGCATATATCTATTTTCAAAGGTGACACTCATCTCCCTTTCCCTTCCCTTGCTCACCTCCCAGCAGTACAGGACCTCAGCAACAGGAGGTAGCAGGACCCAGCTCCTCTCCCAAAGCATCCCTCATCTGTAATCCCTGCATGGGATGGCAGCATGATGGTGGATGGGGGCATCCCAATTCCTCCAGCCCCTAATGGGGAAACCCTGAGGAAGATGATGCAAAAATAATCCTCTTTTTAGCCCCTGAAAGCTCTCATCTGCCTGCAGACAGGCAGGCAAGGGTCCAGCAAGCACATCCTCAGCCCACCAAACGTAGGGCTAAAACCTAGTTTCAAACTCATTAAAAACCCCTCAAAACCTTTAACCAAGTGAGCACCATTAAACCAAACCCTTCCCGGGTCCTGCACCGCAGCTGAATCCCATCCACCTTCCCAACCTCAGCCAGAACCCGCAGCACTCAGCTCAGCATCACCTCCGCTCCCGCATCCCAAACCTGGGTTTGGCCCATGATGAATAGAGGCTGAAAACCAATACCCCGCTACCCCCTGGGTCTGGCAGCAAAGAGCAGAACAAACTGCAGAGCACCGGAATCAAATGTTTATGTTGATATTTATTACAGCATGGGGAGGGGAGGGGGGAGAACCGTAACCATTCAAAAAACCATCCCATACCAATGAAGACAATAATTTAGCTATTCATTTTAAAATACATTAAACCCGGTCCTTTCGTTTCCTCACGTCAGAACAGAATAGAAAAAGAGAGAAAAAAAAAAGGAAAAAATATATATATA
>NW_009932935.1:0-2284 GCF_000696875.1 Nestor notabilis
GCCGAGACGGAGAGATGGGGGCGTCGCGGGGAAGCGGGAAGAATAAACCATGTGGGAGCCGGGGTGTTAGAATTAGAGCATCATTTAGGCTGGAGAAGACCCTTAACATCTTCGAGTCCAACCGTTAACCTATCAAGTCCAGCACTAAATCGTGTCCCTTAGCGCCACGTCTTGTAAATACCCCGGGGATGGAGACTCAACCACTTCCCTGCTTCAATGCTGGATAATTCTTTCGGGGGTACTATACAGTTGGCTCTATAACAGCAGAGGGAAGTTGCAGAAAGTTGCTGTTACTGTCTCGTTTCTTAAGGAAGAGGCTCGGCACAGACCGCCCGGCAGCGGTGCCGAGGGCAGCGGTGGTCTCTTTAGCATCACTTTTCATGCTCGTTTTTCCCTCTGTGTTTTCGCGTAAAAACACATGAGCTCAGTCTAGCGTTTCCTGTGGGCTGCGCAGCGAGCCCTGGCGAGTTGTCCTGTGCTGGTGGTCCCCTCTGCAACTCTGTTAATTGGTAACTTGGAGAGTCCTTATTAGCAATGTCCCCCCCCTGCATCCCTCCGCTCCCGCTGAAGCCAACCCCATGAGGCGATTGCCAGGAGGAGCTGTTTGTCAAAGGCTAATAAACAAATTCCTCGCGAACACCTGAATGAACGAGGGCCAGGAACAACCCAATTAAGAAACGGAGCTACTGGTTGTTTTTTGTGCCGCTGGAAACAATCTGCTCGAAAAGGGTCTATTCAGCGGGCGCTCCGAGAGGTCTGTTTGCAGCCCGCTATTGTTGTCAGAAGCCAAATAAAAGTTCAGCTGGGGGGGATAGTGATTAAAAACAACATTCTCTGCTGCCTCCTGAATGCATTGGGAGGCTCAGGTCAAAGGATTCGATCTGTATCCAAACAACTCTGCCCGGGTTTTACCCACGCACTTCCGATTTTTGTTCTTAAATGTTGCTATTTTTAATGATGTCATCCGAAGTATCCCTTGCAGCATCTCTATCCCTGCGGCGAGGTACCAGGGGAGTCACAAAAGGAGTTGGAGCTCGTTTGCCGGAGCTGATGGTTTGTTCCCCCTCTCGCTGGGATGGGAGGTCGGTCCAGCCATGTCAACCCGGGCAGCCTCACGGGGGATCTTGACCTGGGGCTTTTTTGACGTGACACTGTTAGATGGGGAATAAAAAAATCCCCTAAAGACCTTGGGCTGCAGAACCAGCCTGAAATGATCAATTAAGCAGCCACGTTACCACTCTAGAAACTTCTTTGGGAGGACGTGGATTCGAGCCTAAACCAGGGATCAAACAGAAAAGCAAGTGAACTTTTTATCTTAAGCATTGCTAAAAGCCTGGCCATTTTCGGAGGATCATACTAGCAAGGGTCAGCGGGGTCCAAACGAAAGGGGCGCTCAGCCCCCTTGTCTGGGCAAGTTTCGAGGACTAACCCTCGCTGATCTCGGTCGGGAGTTAGGCTGGAGACCAGGGGGGATGTTTTAATAATGGGATTAAACAGAGCCGGTTTGGTGCATAGCGTTATTCTTTAAAAGCCAGCGATCCTCCCTGACACGGTTCCAAGATTCCCCCAAGCTCTGCTGGAGCCGCAATTAACATATATTAATGGCTGTTGCTTATTAAGCACTGACTGCCTAAGAAGCAGACGGTCCCTTTCAAATGCGTCTTTTCAACCATGGGGTTTCTCTCGCGTTCGAGTTGGGTTGTGCTGTAAACTCCTGATTTGTCATAAAAAAAAAAAGAAAAAAAGAAAAAAAAAGAGAAGTGGGCTTCTCTGCCTTTGACAACTGTATTTACACGACCCCAAGTGTTCCCCGACCCCCACCAGACCAGGGCTCTCCGACCCCGAGCGGCTTCTCCCCGAGTCCCGGCCGCTGCCGGGAGTGAATTTAAGAAAATGGCTCCAGGCGTGAGGCTTCCCCCCGCCTTCTTCTCCCCGCCCCGCTTATTGCCCTGGCTGAGTCCTCTCCTGCCTTCTGCCCCTTCCCTGCTTTGCAGCAGCCCCGCAGGCTCCATCCCTTTTCCCGGGACACGGGGACAGTCAGGAACGAGGAGAGAGCGGAGGCTTGAATTCCCCTGTGGTTGCCAAGAGGGTGGCGGGATCGGACCTGTTAAAGCTCTCTGCAGGTAACTTTAGGGAGCAGGAGCTGGTGGAGCGGGGCTTGCCTCGCTTCCTCTGCTCCCCACCGCGCATCACCAGAACCATCAGACCAGGGAAGAGAGAAGGAGCTAATTCTCAAGCCCCGCTTGCATCTGCAGGAGCGGTGGGGTGCCAGCGCTAGAGGTGG
>NW_009932936.1:0-12066 GCF_000696875.1 Nestor notabilis
ACAGGGAGTTTTTAATATATGTGTATATACCTTGAGAGAAAATATTTCTACATTTATGAAAATATTCTCTTAATGCTAATAGATGTGAACATAACAGGAGCAATGTAATGGAAATATCTGCAATACTTCTCTGATTATCTTGCTTATCAAGCTAGATTTATTAGCTATAAAGTTTATAACAGATTTTGAAACCTGTTTTCTTTATTTGTAGACAATCACAGAGGGCATTTCCAATGAGCAATCAGTTCAGTTTCAGTCCTTGTGGTGTATCAGTAGGATTTTTTTTTTGTGATTTATACTTCTGTCTTGAAGCAATGGACCAAAATGATTGGCTTAATTTAATATAATGAAATTTGAATTCCTTTGGGCCAGATTTGTGAATTTATTTAAACATTTAAAGATGCCTAATGTCATTCCTACCTTTAGGCTCTTGAGTTACCTTTACAATGCTGGTCTAAAAGCTTAAGTCATTTCAGAAAATAATACTTTTATTCTGAAAGACTTAAATGCTTGAAAGTTTATATTGTTTCCCAACAGCTGTATCTGCTAGCAAGTCATAGTGAGACCTGAAAGGTTTGCAGTACAGATGGCTCCACTAACTGGTAAGAGGCAAAGAATATGAGATTTCTTTTAATGTTTTCTCAGTAATGCAGCCCCCATTGACATTTGAATTAGCTTTCCACATGTAGACAAAGCAAGAAGCTATCTGGGTGACAGAGCAGAATGGAAGATTATACAAGTGCAAATGAGATGGTAAATATAAGTATAGTAATCAGATCATCAGTAATCAGATCATTAGGATTTCAGTAAGTCATCCTTGTAGCCAGCTTTTGGGTGACTGAGAAGGGCAAGAGTACTGTTAACTTTCATGTCTTGCACTATGAACTAATTGTGCTATCAGTTAGTACTGCGTGATCCTAGTTTGCAGAGTACACCACTGAACTTTAAAGCAATACCATATGTCAGTTGCAATAAAAACCAAGTGGCTTCTTGCACCCATAATGTTGCCACACAGTACTGTTGGTTTTCTTAAAGGAAGTAAGTATAAAAGTGTAGGTTTGTTTCTGATGAATGGATACCTTCATCATAATAATTTGTTAAGTGTTTGTTTTAGGGAGAGTGAGCTTTCCTAGCAGCTGCTCTATAATAGTGATTTTTCAGAAAAAGCCCTGTGATTAAGTAGGGTTCCTAACTAATTTTAAATGGCTCCTTTCAGTACAATAAGGAATAATTTATGACAGCAAGAATAAACCATGTGTATTGTACATGAAATTCGTGTACTATTTAATTCAATCAATACAGTAATTCATAACTGAATAACGTGCTGTTTGTTATGGGCACTGCAGAAAAGAATATAGCCAAAGCACCAAACATCAGAAGCTTAACTATCCTCTGTAATATTAGTTTAATGAAGAATAATGCTAAACAGCTTCTCAGAACTGAGTTGGTGAAGCATAAATCATAGCACGATGACAAACTTGCAGAATACTACAGCATAAAAAGTAACACATATTATTTGAAGGCAAAGATTTAAATCATTTCTCTTTTTGTTTGTTACTCATTCATTTTGACTTTTGCACAATGTCATCTAGTATTGTGCTGACTTCTATACCTTATGTAGAGCCCTGCCTGATAACAGACTATGTGTCAGTGAGAACCTGATGTTGTCTTAGTAGATTAAATCAGTTTTGTTCCTGTTTTTTCTTTCTTCTGGTCTATGGAACCTGGAAAGAAAAGCACTAGGTCCCATTCCTTCTCCTGTGCTTGTACTTGGGGGGGTGTGTGTGTGTGTGTGTGTGTGTACGTGAACAGTTTTATGCAACTTCCAGGACAAACTGCAGTTCCAAAAAAGCCAAGACAAGTTAACTGCCTGTAACAGTGGAACACAGCAGAGCTATACCAGCAAATTTGAGACAGAATATTTAAGTAAATTTCACTGTCATGGAGAAACTCTGATAGCTATCGAGATGGTGATGTATAATGTAGGTGAATTCCAAAGACTGTACAGACTGCACATGTGTTTCTGAGAGCACAGTTTGACCATATAATCTGCTGGATGTTTTTCCTCTAGTAAGAGGTGATGAATAATACATTAGACTACTCATACACGTGATAACTCAGGAAAACTCTTACTTCATGAATACTGAGATCTTCTAGTTTATTTTAAAGTATTTGACAAATTGTTTATAAAAAATATAATTAATTTTATTCTTTCTTCTTTTATTGTTCTCTCTGTTCCCTGTCTGAAAGTCCTTTCCCAGACTAGGAGGAAACACTGGTGCTCTCTATGGAAATGCTTTCCTTGCTACCATTTGTACAATGCTGTGATGTTTTCCATGGACATGTATTTTGGTTCACATGAACTAATTTGGCAGTTTGCTAGCTTGCGCATTCAGTTTTGCTAGACAGAATGTCAAATTTTCTGCAGAGTGAGTCCTGCTTTAGAAAACGCATTTGGAAATCAATCTCTCTTTCTCTCTTGCACTAAATTTAAGAAGCGAGATTGATTTCCAGATCTCTTCTTTCCCTCCATCTCTCTCTCCCACAGATAAATACATAGATACATGTATGCACATATATGGAGGTATATATATACATGTGTTTATGTTATGTCCCTGTCTGTAAACAACGCATATGCCCTTGGGTTCTTTTGTATAGCTCTAGTAAGCCCATTCTAATGCTACATCTGTTTCATTTCCTTAAAGGCTTCATAAATGGTCGGTGGTGATTCGCCTTCTACCGGATACAGGCACAATGTAAGCTTCCCCTTCCTGTACTTGACCTGCAGCTATACCTCCCCTGATCTGAGACAGCTGATCATTTCTCACTTTGTCTTGTACGTAGTGGTTTCATTTTCTTGTATCGTAATCCCCTCCTGAATTTCTATGAATATTTATTCAATAGTTATCTTTTATGTAATCAAAGTGATAGTACATTTGGATGCTGAATGCTGAGGCACATAAAGATGCAGTCCCCATGTAAACAGGTGGAAATCTTCATTTTCTCTGAAATGTTTATTCCAGATGTTTTCTGAAACAGGAGAGCAGAATAATGTAATTTTAATTCCATAATGATACAACACAGAGCTGAGAGTGGTTACAAGAGGTCTAAATGTCAGAAGCTTCTGCTTTTCCACAGTCTCACAGATGAGACTCCAGCCCCACTGGGGCTTTCTGCTTCTGTCACTCTGCAAAGAAGCCCTGCCACTGTTCACACAGGGAGTCTTTTTAGTTTGTTTTTCCTTTTCCAAAGATCCATTTGTTGTGAGCTTATCCTCAGTAAGAATATAAATTATACAATATTTTTAAAGGAACATGGTCATTGTTATGGATTGTTAATAATATTGCTAAGTAAAAAACAAATAAAAGTAATAGAGAATCTGATTTGTGTCACACATGACATGGAAGCATTAGTCAAAGTAATTGTATGAATTCATTGCAAAATGCATTAAGCATCCCTTACTACTACACATTAGCAAGATGTCTACACATGGATAAAAAGGCAACATTTGCTTGTGGTGTTCCAGACTGCACGATGTTAATAATTTATCTTTGTTTATGAGGAAAAAATGGAATAATTAAATAGCTAAGTGGACTTACTCAAATTCTGACTGAAGAGAAATATATGAGCTTTAAATTAGGTCCCAAGGTACACAGCTATCCAAACCATAAAATATGAAAACCATGGTTTTGATCAAAAGCAAGCCTGCTCTCCCTCTTCCCCTTCCCCCTGCTTCCCCGCCCCCCCAATATGACATTGCACCATATAATTGCACAGGAAATTAAAACTCTTTTCACAGGTTTAATAATAGATGAGATATAGGCTTTGGAATAATTGTTTTTATTGAGCTCTGCCATTCTCTAGCACAGCAGGCAAGCTGTGGCTTACAGCTTGCACCTCTGTCAGCTCAGAGACGGATTAGCAAAAACAATACAGGGTTCCATTTGGAGACCACAGGAAGCAAACAGGTGCCAAAGGCACAAGTCACTCTCATCTCCTCTCCTCTCTCTTCCCACCCCCCCACCTTTTTTTTTCTTTTTTTTTTTTCTTTTCTTCCTCATTATGAGTGCTTATTTTGAATCCATTGGGAAAAAGTGCTTTGTAGTTGTGCTTTAGGAACAGCAAGCTCCTTAGCTAGCTGCCACTGCAGGTCAATATATTCTGGTTCTCCAGTTTTTACACCTGATGGTTCATTCTACTCCTCTTGCCAAAGGCACCATTTGTAGATTTTGAGTGTCCCAATAAAGGACTGAGTGAACTTAATGAGACATAGACCCAGAATGTGACTTCAAGGAGAAAATGGCCCCACCTACAGAACTGTGGTCCGTCTTACTGTCTATACTGGACTTGCTGTTGAGGACAGGTGGCACCTAGAAATATATACATATGTACATGTGTACATATATATATATATTTCTATATTCTTAGAAGAAGGAGAAAGGTCAATTATGAGAGAACTCTGATGGGCATGTGTGCATACCTATATTTCTATATTCTCAGAAGAAAGAGGTCAATTATTAGAGAACTCTCAGGGGGAGGAGAGTTGGCAGTCTCTGTAAGAATTTGAGACTTTTCAAAGCTAGAAGCAAGGCTTCAAGAAAAGCTACAGAAAAAGACATGTATATAAATGAGCATACTGGGTTCAGTTTAGTATTTAAAACTGTTTTTCTTTTGATACCGATTCTTGCTTTAAAGAAAGCTGTTTCTTTTTAATCATTTCTGACATTGTATCCAGAAGCAAGGGAGAGGATGTCTGAGCTTAATTTATGCTTGGTGTTAGCACTATAATCCTGCAATCTAAAGGCATATAGTAGAAAGGAACTTCATTCATGCATGAGTATCTGCAAAAATATGTGAAGATCTACAGGGAGCCACACCTATTCCAAAATTTACGGTGAGTGTGGCAGACCCTGAGTTAAATCATCTCATTTGGAATGCTGATATTTAGTGTTTGATACTGTCATGCTTTAGCTGGCCAAAAGTTATTTCCTATTCAAAAATAACACATCTCAAAAAAAAGTTTGTTATTTTTTTTTTTTTTTTACTAAAGTGGGACATGGTATAATTTTATTTCAGTACAGTCTTATCTACATTCAGACAGAGCTCTGAGAATTTCTTCGTGCTGTGTTAGTGTGTTTCGGTAGATTTTAATAGCATCTTAATAAATGTATGCTTCAGAATGACTTTTCAAGAACCATAACATTAATAATTTGTAAGCTTAAATCATAAAAAAGAGTATGCGAAGTAGGGTGTATTTAATTTCCCAGCATAGACCTCTGAAAGTAAGCTGTTGGCTTGTGTCGCTAGGACATGAAGGTAGGAAGGCACAGGGATTTCTTTCCTCAGTAAACTCACAAAGCAACTGATAAGGTTTTCTAAGCTATGCACTCTGAGAGTGTTGTAAGTACGTTTATACAGTTGGGACTGACACAGCTAAATGAGCATCCAGCATCAGTTCAGTGGTGTGTGTCAGTGCTCAGGAGGGGCAAATGTCAACCTGGTGAAGAAGTTTGTGAGGAGGTTGCGGTCAGCTGCAACTATCTGCAATCAGGATAGTGGACACCAGAACGGTTACTTCTTAGGCAGATTGCTGCAGCGAGAAATTTGAGGCCAAATCTTGTAATTTCTTGTTAGACTTCTTGTTGGACATATTTTGTAGAGTATTCTGTATTCCCAGCTGTCTGGACCATCCAGGACTTAAAGAATTATGACTGAAATTAGCAAGACTTAATATACTAACGGTCTTCTCCTCTGAAAAAAGTTTGGGGATCAAAATGTTAAATTAGTGTTTCGGGGACTGCCTAAAGAAAGGTATCAGCCTCTGAATGAGACAGCCTTCCTACATGGAAATTTAAAAAAGAAATGCATAAAAATGCAAGATAATTAAAGGTAATATATGCTCTGAACTTCAAAATGCAAAAGTACATGTGGTAGTTAGTATGTCTTTCATTTATGCTCCAGCCTCTTCAAATTGCCTTATTCTGGTATAGCGACCTCAGCTATGTTAATCCATCCTGCAAGTTCTGTCAGAAGTTAGCGAAGGTGCTTTTTCACTATATATCTCCAGATTGCCAGGTTGAGGTAACAGACAAAAGGAATGTAAATCACCTTAAAAGCTACACCAGTCATTCAAGAAATGTGTCCTGGCTTATCTTCTGTTTCTTAAGCAGCAAACATGAGTGCCAATGCAGCAGAAGCCCCTGTGCTCATCCAGAGGACCTTGAGCAGAGAATGCCCAAATTATGTGTTGTGTGAGACTGGATGGTGTAGTCATAAACAGAGACAGAGATCTTAGCTCCAGTCTTAAAAACTTTCAGAGGAAAACAGAAATGCGCAGAATTTTGACTGGTAATTTTACTTTCAGTTACAACTCAGACACCAAACATACATAGACCCACATTCTGTATCTGTAATCCTGTAGTTGCACCCTTCGTTGAATGGCATTGCTGTAGATTTACACTGTGTAACTGTAAGTGTAATTTTCTCAGCAGATGCAGAAGATAACGATTATTTTTTCTCACTTTATCTTTTCAAAATAAAATAGAACAAATTTAAATAAAAAACCTTACAAACAAGGGCTAACATGAAATATGTATAGATGCAATTTTTAAGTATATGAACAATGATGAGAAAGATGATTAAGTTCTGATAGTTGGAAACTATGAATCTCAGTTTGGATAAATTTACCCTGTAAATAAATTTGAGATTTTCTCACAAGGACAGGAATTAAATGTTGGTCTGAACTCAGTTGGCTGATAAGTTTAAAGTCTAGAGATTGTTCTTACCAGTGGTGCTGGAAGTCATACAAAAGCTGTGGTTTTAATGTAAGAATCAGCTGACAAAAAAATACAGCATTTGTTCACAGAAAGGCAAATCTGTGTGTGTGTGGGTTGGAAGTTTATGGATGTTTCAAGTGCTGATGAATTAATTTTTGTAGATAGTGTTCTGCTTACAGGGGAAATAACATTTTCTGAGGGAAGGCATACAGTTGTTACCTTTGATATGTTGCCACAGACATTTTGATCTACCAAGTACCCAAACAGCACTTGTTGGGAATTTTGTGTCTAAATCCATCAGGTAGAGTAACTGGCTCAGCAGCTGTGGGAATAAGTATTTTGTAGTGTTGCGCAATAAGATTTTTTTCTCAATCACATATTTTACATAGGTTTTGTATAGGTGTTTGCATCTATTACCAGGATATATACACAATAACAGAGTAACTTGTATATCAATATTTATTTTGAAAGTGAAAATCAGAGGAGAGAGAGCCTACAGCATTGATCCATGCCTTTCATTTACGTTGATTAGTTGTTGCTACTAGAAACAAACTTCAGTGTTAGCTGGGTTTCCAGACAAAGCTTCATTTGTTGCTTTCCTGTGAGTTACTAGCAAAGCAGTGTCTGAGTGGAATTTGAGCAGCATGTGGACTTGCTAGATAGTTTACCCTATGCTGGGTTTTTTTATGGCTATCTACCTCATTCCTTTTCTTCTGTTTCAATATCCAGAAAATGGCTATTCTAAGATGTTAAGACCTGAAATGCCATTGTTGGCAATGGCCTAATGCCATTTTAAATGCTATTTTCAGAAGTGTTTGTGGACAGAGGCAAAGGACAAACTGCCTATTTAGTGGTTAGGCAGGTGCTGCTGACTAGGATAAGGTCTAAAATGCTGGCCTTATTCCAGTTATTTTGATATAGTTGTACAAGGGATGAAGCTGGTCCTGTATTTATTTTGTAATTGTTTCCCTGGAGACAATCTGCGTGAGCTGTCTAAATCCTCAAGAACACATGCTAATAAATAAATAAGTATTTTCATAGTTAATGGGGCTGACTGGTGTTGGCCTGGCTGCACACGTGCCCTTGCTCTGAAGCAGTGAGTTCTTATAGTCTGCAAATGTTTGTTGTGGGTGCTCTTCAAGTGAGACTGTATGCTGTCAATAATTCATAATGAAGTGGCTGTGATATTTACTGAGAATCCAAATGCACCGAGTAGGGATTATTACAACGTGGTTGGTATTACACAGATAACAATAAATTTTAAATTGAGAGATTGTTTTAGGATAAGTACTGCAAAGTTTGTTGTTGTTCGTATGTGCCAGGCATCTGATACTGCTGTACTAGCACTAGAACTATTATTGTGTTGCAATAGAAATAAAATAGTGGTTTCTGATTTAGTTCTCTTTTAGTCTGTAACACATGGTTATTTATACAGACAAATGCCAAGAGATGATGTGACTCTGATTCTCCTTCCATGTGTACTTTTGTAAATCAGGCATCCACCAAAGAAAACACAGGTACCATGATGTGGGGCTAGTACACATAGGAGGCAGGCAGGCATTCGAATAGGGACTAAACACGTTCGTAATGTTGCAGGTAGCTCAATATCACCCAAAATGGAAGCTAGATGTATTTTTTGTGGAAGCAGTATGAGACAGGTAGTTTGTGAGTGGGAATCAGCTTAGCTAATGCAAGTTAGTTTTAACTGATATTTAAATCACAGAATTGCTAATTGTTCACTTCCATTTTGAAATTAAAAAACAAGTGGTTATAGTGTGGATTTTGAGGAATTAGACAAAGGTTCCTCTAATGCAATTCCTAGACTTTCTGGAGTTTTTTGTTTCTGAAACTAGGCAAGTCTTGTGTATATACTTGTCAGTCTTCGCTTCCTTTGCACTCTTCCATCTTTTCCATTTAATAATTTGGGTATTAAATAAACAGGATGTCTCAACCTGTAGTTTAGGCACTCTGCCACCTTCGATTCCTGCCCTTTAGAAGCTAACAGCCTCAACCAGGGTTTACATTGAAAGTATCCCCATTTTGCTGAAGCCTGTGGCTTTACATGTGGTAAAAACCATACTTTTGGAAAATACAGAATGTTATAGTGCAGAGGTTTCTGTTAGGTTGTCTTTTCATGGGGCTAACTATGCACACATTTACACATGCGAAAGCTAAGCTTCATGTAGAGGATTTATGCTGGGTGGTATTTTCAGGGATTAAGACACAACACCTGACTTCAGTTCCAACAGCCTGCTTGCCCTAGGATATTTTTATAATCAATTGCTGGAAGACAGACAAGACACCACAACTATTCAGAGCTGAGCTTATCCTCAAGCATTTGAAATCACTATTAGGAAAAAGACCCATATTCTTTTTTCACTGTCTATAAAGAGTAAAAAGGGGATGTCACCTTCATCAGTAACCCTTGTGCGTGCCACTGTTCCACACATGCAGGATGGAAGTACTGCATCTCTATCGCAAATTGAAACATGCTGAAGACTGTTCAGTGTTTTGCCTGTGACAAAATGAACAAGTGATGCCCATAATATAAATTTTAACTATGTCATGAAAGCAAGGAAGACTGTTGTTACTGGTATCTTTGACAGTTTTGTTTGTACTGAAGACTGTGCCTTAGGACACGACTACAGATTTCCATTCCACTCCAGTTTTATGAATTAAACAAAGCAGACTAGAAAAAAACAAACAGAAAACTTGATAGACTGATAAAGCAAGTCTGTAGAGCTGTATATCACTGAGGACAGGATGGTAACTCTTTAAACTTACTGTGCACCATCTATTATGTTTACATTTGAAGTGATTTTTTTTAAGTTCCCACTTCTTTTCTATAATGCACATTTATCACAATATAGAAGAAAAAGCAATCAAGCTTTATTTCGTAGCATTTGGTAGAACTTATTAATTTATATTGAAAGCAGAGATCCTATTTCATGTAGAATGGCTGCCTATTCATTAAACCTGTATCACTAGGCAGACACCTCAAACAACTTTATTCTTCAATTAGAAGTGAATCAATTTTTTTCTTACAACATGATAGCAGGCAAAAGGGTTTCTATGATGGAGCACTTGCTGAGGTGGGAATCCAGAGCTCCTGCAAATCGTGTTAATGTTGTAGATAGAAAACTGTTTCTAGTACAACTTTTACAGTACCTTCAATATATAAATCAATCAGTGAATAATGAGGCATAATACATTATATATTTGTTTTATATTTCCTAATGGAGCATGTGCATTAAAATCTTTGTGACTGTCATGTCATTTAACTATACACACGGTAAGAAATCATATATGCAGTGCTGTGTTTTTCATAGCAGAGGTTTAGCTGCTAGCAACATCTTTGGAACTTCTTTTATCAGATTCTCATTTTAATGTATTTTAATTTCATTATTTTGGTTATTGTTGTGATTTTAAACAACTTGAATTCTATGAATGTTGAAAATATATTTAAATCTTTTTCCTTGCATTTTATCTTTTGTCTCTGGTGATGTGTTTCTTCTCTGTCAATAGTGAAAGATGTAATTTTCTAATTAGCTTGTTATTACAGGGCTGCTCTGAAAGGAAGTTCAGGGAATATTTGTAAGACTTAAAAAAAAAAAAATAAAATCCAACAGCTCTTGCTAAGTGCATGTTATCCTGACTGACTATTCAAAAAATGTTAGTCTTAAGATTCATTGTTTGAAAAAATCATTAAGCAGGAATTTATCTTCAAGTATGTGAAATTTGGTATTTTTAAGTGGTAGGCTTCCTTTCAGATCCAGTTAGCATTTACTGAGGCTTTAGGCTTGAACCATTGTAAAACAAAATGCTGAGCTGAAAAAGATTAGGTTTCCTCTGTTTTTCGTGCTGAGCTGTGGAAAGTCCTGATACCTTATTTTTTAATCAGAAAATAATAAATCAGTCAGAATTTAGAGTTGGGTCGAGATTTACTCATAGAAGTTCACAGTATAACTTTACTGGATAGTAAAAATCATGGACCTGATATAGAGAGATCCATTTTACGACGTGATCATTTCCCCGCTCCCTCCCAAACTATCATGCACTAGCAGCAATAAATCTTCTCTCACCCTTTACTGTAAGACAAAACTATCTTATCTCACCTTTTCCCTTTATAACATTGCCTCTGTTCTGGTAGTCCTAACCACCTTTTCTCTTAGGTATTTCCCAATTAACGTATCTATTTAATCTCAGAGCTAGTGTTCTCTGCTTGACATGTTGTCTTTTTGAGGCACTATCATGCCTATAACAACCCTGTTAAAAATATTACTTTCTTACATAGTTCTTCAGTACTGCAAAGACTTCAGAGTGAAGTAATGTTTTTTTAGCTGAGGGTTTTCTAGTGGAATCAGGTTTCATGACTGAAAATTTGCTGATATTGTTACATAGACGGATGTTAATGGGGAAAAGAAGAGGATATTGTTGAGAAGATGAGTTAAACTAGGGTCCAGCCTCTGGATGTTGTTCCCTTTAAACTGATTTGATACTTCCAATACTTGCCTTCCTTTCTGGCTGTTAAAATGCATTCATCTAAAAATTTAATTCCACTTATGCAGGTAAGGTATTTTATATTACTGACATTATATTCAGTTAGAGGATCTTGTTAGGGCAAGTAGAAGAATAAGCTTTTTATTTAATTGTGAGAATGAGAAAGTATTTCTTGATTACCTCTCTTACAATGGAGCCCATACAGTGAAAATTTGGATCATGTCTCATTTCAGATTAATTTTAAGCTTAGAAGCATGGTTAAGTTTAGCCATATATTACAGCTAATAGTATATAAGAAAACAGTAGGGTTCTACAAGAAACCTGTGAGAGAAAGCTGTGATGTGATACTGCCTGGGTAAGGAGGTAGGTAGGTGGACTATAGTTACAATCTATTTCTACTTTCAGAACCTGTCTGGCAATGTTCATCCTCAAGTGATCTTTAAAAAAATCCCCTAAACTTTCAAAGAACTAAGGATCAAGCTGGTTACTTTAGTTGTGTGCAGCTAAATTTTATAAGAAAAGAAGGTGGTAGAAAATGAGGAGCTATTGTGACAGAGAAGGGTTACTACTAGAGGCACACAGTAACGTGGTTTGAAAGCTGAGCTGTATGATATATGTAGAAAGGGAGTTGCCAGCGAAGCTACAGATGAGGCTCTGCAGATTGTACTTAAGTTTCTAAACACAAGACGTTGTTTTATTGTGAAGAGTCCCATTACTGAGTGAGAGGATAATAAAATGGCAGATGAAATTCAAAACTGATTAATCACAGAATCATAGAATAGTTAGGGTT
>NW_009932937.1:0-26401 GCF_000696875.1 Nestor notabilis
ATATATATAGTATTTTTCACATACTTTAGCGTGCATCCAGATTATTTTGGGTTGAGATGAAGCAGTGGTAGAACATGATGTAGTTCACCCTGGAGTCAAACCAGAATACCTGATGTGAACTCTCAGCGCGTACCTTGTCTGTTCAAATGTCCTCCACGTAGGAAGGAAGTTGGCTGGTATGGAAGTAGTGCATTGGTTTTTCAGGTGAAGCTAGATTTATTTTACTGAAGCAATGCACTGTCTGCCTTGTGAAAACCAAAAGGTTCATTTTTCAGAGGTTCTAGAGATGAAAATGCTAAAATCCAGACTGATTATGTCAGAAAATAAAGAGAGTATTTTGCCTTTGGAAAAAAGTTCCCTCCCGTGTCATGTATTCAAACTCACTTGGAAACATTTACTTTTATTTCCTTCTTAGACCAGAGAAAATCCTTTTATCTTTTTGGTCCTTTTATCTATTTTTCTTTGGCCACAGTTTGTCTTATGCAAAACTTTTCTTATGCCCACATGCAGCTCACTAGAACAATTCTGAAGGAAACTGTAAAGATACTAAAGGGACAGTGTATGTAGATGTAAAAGGGGATTTTCAAGTAGAAAGCTGTGTGACTATAGATACTTTCAAAGTTCTTAATGAATTTCAAATTATAAAAGCAGTAAAGTTAAGATATCTGATTATAACTACTGTGTAGCCTACCTGACTGACAGTGACTGTGGTTTTCCTTCTGTCAGAGTCTTACATTTAAGGAGAAAATGACAAGCCTTAAATTTAAAGAAAAACCTACTGATCTGGAAACCAGAAGCTACAAGTTCTTGCTCTTATCCTTGGTAAAGCTGATCCATGCTGATCCAAAGCTGTTGCTGTGTGTAAGTATATTGTACTACTCATCCATAGTAAAATCTACTTTTGAAGCTACTAAATGAGTAAAAATGAAAAACACAAACTTAGGATACTTCCCTGCTCATTTTTTTTCTCAGATTTTAATGCTTCTGTGCTTTGAAAAGAAAAAGACAAAAACCAAAAAGAAGCTGAAAAAATGTTGCAGAATCAGAGCAGCACAAGGAAAGGGAGCATAAAGCTCTAACTCTGAAGGGGGGCAGGATAGGAGGGAATAGAAGACGACAACTAAAATAAGGGTTGTGGGGAAACTAGTCATCATGTCCCTGAGTAGACAGACAGATGTGTTAGATACTGTGTTTTTCTCAGGTCTGTTTATTGTTTAATTTAAAAATACTTCAATTCTGTCAAAGATCTGACGTGCACAGGGCTTAAACTGACATGGTCTCTTGAAGATCCAGAAATCCACCTGGTTAATTACAGGAATGCTGCTTTCATAAGAACTTCCATGTTAAAAAGTAACATGGTTGGTCATTAAAAAGTTTTACAACTTAACCTTTCTTTCCCTGTTGCTGTTAGAATCCAAGGAAGCAAGGGCCTGAGACACAGGGGAGCACGGCCGAGTTAATTACGGGCCTCGTGCAACTCGTGCCGCAGTCCAGCATGCCCGATATCGCACAAGAAGCCATGGAGGTAAGGGGGGCATGTCCTCTGTGCCAGGTGAGGAGTGCACAGGCAAATCAAGGCCTTTGCAGGAGCTCTGAAGTTCTGTGATTTGGACTTTGGTCTCTACTCATACTTTTCTAAATGTCTCCTGCACTAAAAACTCTACAGGAGGTGCCAGTTGCATTATCCTGCTGTCTTCAGATTCCTATTCTAGAGGGTGCACTATAGTGAATGTGCTTCATTGACACCTTGCATGCTTTAGGTTTTCACAGAAAGACTGAAAAAAGGGTTAACTATACCTATATGCTATTAAAGCTTTACATAAAGAGTTGAATTTTAGTAGGTAATTAAGGCTTTTTGTTAAACCTTCCTCAACAAGAATTGCCACAAATAGTGTCTGTATTCTACTACCTATCAATATATGAAATACATATTCTTGATAGTTTAATGGTAGAATTCAAGAATATTTCATGTATAAGAATAATCCTTTTCAGTGTGAAAGTATCTGTGGGAGTTCATGTTGGGTAGTAACATCCTAACAGTCATTTACAGGAGCTTAGAGATGGAAAAGTTCCTGCCATTATGTAGTTTGTACTGTTCAGTCTTGATTCTTTAGAAGGTTTCTTTAAGGTAAATTTCTACCTTTTAAGTGAAATTCTACTTTGTTTTGAGTTTAGGCCTTGCTAGTTCTTCACCAGTTAGACAGCATTGACTTGTGGAATCCTGATGCACCTATAGAGACATTCTGGGAAATTAGGTATGTAAGTTAACTTCTGTAAATTAGAGAATAGCTGGTTTGATTTGTCTTCTCTTTTGAAATAGCTGTGAGTGTTTTGGGAAAGCTCCGCAACATCAGCATGAGTCTGAAGTCAAAATTGTTATGTGTGTTCATGGAAAAGTTGTATCTTATTTGTACTGTATGAATTTAGCAAACATACAACAAGAAACATTCTGTTGGTTTCCGTAGTGACCCTTCAGCCTGATGTTAAGGTGTCCTAATGATTATTGGTTTGAAAAGTCAAACACTTTCCCCCCTCATTCTAGCGTTTACTACTTGTTTAAGTTCTGTTTTATCCTTTGGGGTCTGAGGGAGTTAATGCTGGTTCTGTAGGTGTGGATTTGCTAATGCTGACTCTGAAGCCCTCACCTAGAGAAGGCGGTAGTTTCCCTTGACCTCTGATCTCCATTTGTCTTTCCTTTGTATTTAAAGAACTTTAATTTGTTAAAGTTGTCTTTTTGTAACTTCACAGCAGCTGTAGCAGTTATTTCTTGGAGAATATAAAGGGAAATTAAATGCAAAAAAAAGTCAAAATTACCCAAAGTTTTGAACTCGGAATCTGGAAGCTCAATTCTCTGAGAATTGCATGAGCTGAATAATTAATAATACTTTGGTGATCTAAGCTGGGTTGGTGTTGGTATTTAAGCTAGAAGAAAAGGAACAACAGTCTAGGAGGAACTCTTAGAGCATCAGCAAATGGGCCTGCATGATTGCTGAGTGTGGCTCAAGGGGATTGTTATGGGATAGGTTTGGGGCTGAGCCCTATGTAGATGGGCAATAACTGAAACTCATGACACTAATTCCTAGCAGTAGGAATGAGTTTGTGCTGCTCGGGCTGGGGGAAAAACCCATTAAAATTGACACTAATTTGGACCCTTTGGCAGTTTTAACAGAGAGTGTGAGGCCTGAATGGATATGAAGAAGGAACATCCCTAGATGTGTTCCTTCCAGAACAGAGTTGAGACACGTTGTCAGAGCAGTGTAGGTAAACTTGTACTGCCACTGTCTGTGCTGTATCTGTTCTGGGGATAAATGGAGGATTCCGAAGCGGCAGCCCTGAAGTCCGGACTTCTGACAAGTACCCAAATTGCTTAACTTCCTCTAGGGAGCTGGAGAGGCAGCTGGGCGGTGGGAAGGGTCACAGGGGAGCTTCTCATTTAAGCTACACACCTATCTTCTATCTATTACACGTTGTAAAAGATGATGCTAGTATGTGTATAGGATATTCGTGCTAATTGCCTCTTTCTATGTAATACGTAGTAATATCTTCAAGTGTTGTTGCTAGATGATAAAGCTAATGCTGAATTTCATTTTGCTGCAGTTCACAAATGCTTTTTTATATCTGCAAGAAACTAACTAGTCATCAGATGCTGAGCAGTACAGAAATCCTCAAATGGCTGCGGGAGATTCTCATCTGTAGGAACAAATTCCTTCTAAAAAACAAAGTAAGGAAATGTTAACATTTATCTGTCTCAGTTCCTGCTTTTCTGATCAATACAAGATGTACAGAATAAAATGTACAACACTCCTGAGCTTGGCTTCTTTAGACTTAATTACATCTAAATTGTCATGATGTTAGCATGTATTCTGTAGAGGAAACCCAAGAAGCCTGTAGGGCTTTCAGGAGGCAAAGGCATCATTTTGTGCTTACCTCAAGGTGATGGTTTTTTGAAGACAACTCTCCAGATAATTTTTTAGGGGGAGATATCATTGTGAGATACATTAATATGGGTAACTTCGTAAATCCGTGAGAACACCAGTGTGAAAAGTGGATGTTGAAGAGCTTTTCCTTCCTGAAATCTATCCCAAAAATCTGTTGATTTCTTCTTCTTTTTCTTCCTGCTCTTCACAGCAGTCAGACAGGAGTTCCTGCCACTTCCTCTTCCTTTATGATGTCTCTGGAGGTGGAACTAGTCAAATTTCTCTTGACCATGAAGAGATGATACGCTGTACTCCAGGAGCTACCCTCAGGAAAGGGAAGGGGAATTCTTCCATGGTAAGTAATATATGATAATAATTCTTTTTTAACACTTGGGCAGAATACCCTGTGTGCAGTACTGTGAACGATCACAAAATCAAGCGTCTGATAAAGTATACCCTTTGACACACAAGCTTCTCAAGCCTAGTTTTACTGCTAGTTCTAGCTGAAGAAAAAAATGAAGAGGATATTTAGCACATCTTTTCATGAGCAAAAATGGTAATTTTGTTTTTTAAAGTGCTCTTTTCCAGTAGATTTTCCAAAGTGCATGGTTATCCTTATGAAAGGAGCAGGTTCTTAGCCACTTTATTCATGCAACAGCATATAAGAGCTTTGATCTTGTTTAGGATTGCTTGTTCGTACTAGAATAGAAGCAGTTTTAAAGACCTTGGAGAAGGCTGGATTTCAGTCACGTTGCCATATTCACAAGCAGTATTACCAAATCCTGAATTCTCTGTTTCCCAAGGAAAGCTCAGCAGGCTGCAGCGGAACTCCCATCTGTCGCCAAGCCCAAACAAAGTTGGAAGTTGCCTTGTACATGTTCTTGTGGAGCCCGGACATCGAGGCAGTGCTCGTCGCAATGTCCTGTTTCCGGCACCTCTGTGAGGAGGCAGATATCAGATGTGGGGTAGATGAAGTCTCTGTGCATAATTTTTTGCCAAACTACAATACTTTCATGGAGTTCGCATCTGTTAGCAATATGATGTCAACAGGTAAGAATCATGGGCCAGTGGAATACCTTTGTACCTGTATAATGAGGCTGTTGTTTGTGGTTTAGCTTTAAACAGGTTGAGACTCTTGATCTGATTGATGCTTCTGTTTTCATTGCAATATCTTAATTGTTGGAGTTGCTTGAAAGAGTAGGGAACTTGGGTGACTGAGTTCATGAGGACTTTAACGTGTAACAAGAAGAATCCTTTTCTGAACACCCTAAGGGGATATCTTCTTCTGTTAATATAGTAATTACTTTCAAAGTCTCATATATGATGGAGGTGGATTTTCAGAAGTCTTGGTTAAATGTTCTGTGTCCCTTTGCAGGGAGAGCAGCTCTTCAGAAGAGAGTGATGGCGTTACTGAGGCGCATTGAGCACCCGACTGCAGGCAACACAGAGGTAAACCTTCCTCTGAATTCATGTACTCTTTGCATATATTTTTGAAAACAGAAAATACTGTTGCTACAAGTGGTCTTGAAGTTAAATCTTGACACAATCTTGATCTTATTTTAGGCCTGGGAGGATACACATGCAAAATGGGAACAAGCTACAAAACTAATCCTGAACTATCCAAAGACCAAAATGGAAGATGGGCAGGTGACTATGAATTTTTCCATAGGTTCAACCCTTAGAAATTCACAGTAACTCTTTAAGCTTGCTTATTGTAATGAATTGGATTTTAGTCTGGAAGATGAGCTTTGTAGGCAGACTTAAACTCCATGAAAGTATTCCAGAATAATAATGGTAGTCAGTTGTTGGCTGTACTTACCAAGAGACCAAAAAGTAATTTGACTTGAGTTGCTGTAAGGGAGGTGGAGGCTGAGCTTAATAATAAAAATTAAAAAGATATCAAAAAAAAGCAAAGCATAGTGAAAACTCTGGAATACTGCTACAGGAATGATGAAATCCCTTTGACTGGAGGGTTTTAAATAGGCCACTGTCTATCATGATTTAAATACATTTTAACCTGGTGCAGAGCAAGGCATTGATTAGGCAGCCCCTTCAGTCCCTTTCTTTGTCAGCTTCTCTGTAAGCAGTGCCTCTGTGTGGATCTCTGTTCTGCTGTCACAGTAAAGGCAAATCTGAGAAATTCTTGAAGCTGGAGTTGTAAATGCAGGATGTGTTATGGAATACTTTAAACTTCTGCTATCTCTCCGTCGGTTTTAATGAATTGAAGAGATTCCATCTCCAGCCATTCTCTTCCAGGTTACTGAAAGTCTTCATAAGACAATCGTGAAGAGGCGAATGTCACATGTTAGTGGGGGAGGCTCCATAGACTTGTCTGACACAGACTCTCTTCAGGAGTGGATCAACATGACAGGGTTCCTATGTGCCCTGGGAGGAGTGTGCCTGCAGCACCGCAGCAATGCAGGACTGGCCACCTACAGCCCCCCCATGGGCCCAGTCAACGAGCGCAAGGGCTCCATGATATCCATGGTGTCCACTGAGGGAAACACAGAGACTCCTGTCAGCAAGTTCATTGATCGGTTGTTGACTCTGATGGTCTGTAACCACGAGAAAGTGGGACTTCAGATACGGACTAACATTAAAGATCTGGTGGGTTTGGAGCTGAGTCCAGCACTTTATCCAATGCTGTTTAACAAACTGAAGAATACCATCAGCAAGTTTTTTGATTCTCAAGGACAGGTAAAGTGTTGGTTTATTCCTTCTCATTTGTGTCATAATAAATAGCATCAGTCTTGTCTTTCACTTAGGTAATTGACATTGAAACCTGTTGGTGTTTTGTACAAAAGACCTGCAAGCGTTGGGATTGAATTTTGCAGCATGCATTAATAATTGTTGTATTTGTGATTCCAGGCTATGTTTAACATGGAGTAATTGAAAACATTCTTGAATTCTTAGTGAACTCTGAGTACAGAATCTGTGAGTGTTCTCAGAGTCATTACAACTGGTAGTATTGACATTCTTCATCTTGACACGTATTGGAATTCTTTTGGCTAGGTGGTAACTAGAAAAATGCTTGTACATGAGATTTTTGAAATGCTGCAGTATATTTAATACCCTTTATTATTTGTGCGTGTGTGTAAAGAACTGAGACCAGCATTTTCTTCCTGTAGGTTTTGTTAACTGAGACCAATACCCAATTTGTAGAGCAAACTATTGCTATAATGAAGAATTTGCTTGACAATCACACAGAAGGGAGCTCAGAACACCTTGGACAAGCTAGTATTGAGACAATGATGCTAAATCTGGTTAGGTAAGAAATCCTGTCGACCTTTGTGTACAAAGTAATTCTTGTAAGCATTCCTGGTTTCCTTTCTGTACAATGGTGGCAGTGGTTAAAAACCAGCTGAAGGGCAGATTTCTGTCCAGTCTTACATGAACAGAAAACTTCTTTGGCCAAAAGAAATTTGTTACTTGTCTTCAGTTGATACATAGGGCCTGGTTTTCTTGGGGTGGGAGGTTATAAAGGTAGCCCAAACACTTGGTAAGTGATTATGCATATCTGCTGGGTCAGCCAGGTTGTAGTTTCCAGCATGGAGCTGAAGAGATTTAGCAGCAATTTGGGCCTTGGAGTGTGAAGTAGCATTAAATATTTAATTAATCTTTCTGCCTTTTTTTCTCCAGGTACGTGCGTGTGCTTGGAAATCTGGTACATGCAATTCAAATCAAAACTAAGCTCTGTCAGTTAGTAGAAGTAATGATGGAAAGGAGAGATGACCTTTCCTTTTGCCAAGAAATGAAATTTAGGTAGGTATTGCATTACGTACCTTCTAGGACAGTGTAATGTGGACAAGTGTAATTTTGTTTGGTTATAGGTTTGAAAAAATAAACCAAAAGCATTCTCACCTATTCCTGGTATAGGTTTGGTACCCCTGTCTCTGGCTGCAGAATAATTTAGAGCCTGGTGCTGTGTTAAAACATTATTTTAATGGTGGGGATACTAAACACATGTAAAAATGTGAGACACAGACTGGGCTGTTACTTGGTATAATAAAATCAGTTCATCTTCAGTGTGTGGTGGTTCAGTTTACACTGGATTTGTGATAATAAGAATGATGCCAACAGTAGCAAGAGTATTTGAGGGAAGGGCTGTTTAAAAACAAGACCAAACCTCCTCCAAATCTAAAGCAGTGTATCTATATGTAACAGGAACAAAATGGTCGAGTATTTGACAGACTGGGTTATGGGAACATCTAATCAAGCAACAGATGAGGATGTGAAATGCTTGACAAGGTAAGAAAGAATACACTTAAACTGTTTCTAACATTGCTGACAGTGTTCCAGGTGGCATTTCATATCCACAGATGAGCTGTCTCGTGTGCTCTGCCTTCAGAGGTAGTAATTTTAAAGAAAAGAAAGAACCTGATACTTAAATTTTGGAGAGCATCAGCAGAATTATATCTAGTGCCTAGTCTTAACTAAGGTTTTTATGGTTCTGTTTGATTATTTAACTATTGAGTTAATTTAATTCCTTTTAATACCCTTTCTGATTTAGCATTAGGACTGAAGACTTTATTAAGCTACATCATCATATGATGCACTCTGAACAAAATCATCAAACACAATAGTGTTGAATTTGTACTTAACTGGGGTTTTTTTCGGTGCCAAGTTTGGTTTGCAGTTGCTGTCCTTAGGAGACACATTGCTTGAACCTGTACCACAAAAATCTAATGGCTGTTTTCCCGACAGACAGAACTTTACTAGAATAACTTTATTCTTAGAGATTCTTTTCACCTGGAGTTAGATATCTAAGGAAAAGGGACTTGGTGCTGGACGGGGAAATTATCAAGGGGGAGGAGAGACTAATTCTGCTGAACTGATTCACAGCTTCTTGTAATTCCCTTTTTCAGAGATTTGGACCAAGCGAGCATGGAAGCAGTGGTCTCCCTCCTTGCTGGGCTTCCACTACAGCCTGAAGAAGGAGATGGTGTTGAGCTGATGGAAGCAAAATCTCAGTTATTTCTTAAGTAAATAGTATTTCTTAAGTAAATACTTATTTGTTAAGTAAACAGGCTTTGAACTGTTTTTTTATACAATGACCTGAAGTACATGTACCACATGACACTTACTGCAAGCTGTGGTTTTTCTTATAGCAGAGATCATTTTGTTATCCAAATAGGCATTACCTCCTATATGTCCCATCTTACAAATCTCTGCCTCCTAGGTTTATGCAAACAAGTTCATTTAGAAAAGAAAATGATAAAATGTGGTTTGTTTCTGCATAATGCAGGTGTATGCTTAATTCCTGGAGGGACTACTTGCTTTTGTGTTCTATTTTTATGGTGAAACTGAAAATCTCTTACCAGACATCTGTTTGTAAAGGCACACCTGTGAAGTTCTCTTGCTTGGTTTGAGAACATTTGCATACAAATGTTAGGACAGTGCTTTTTGGTGGGTACCTCACATCTGAAAGTTTGGACTGGACAAGAAAGATGACTTAGGAGATTTTTGGGGAGGCTGGTTTGTATTTGCTCCTGTATGCACATCATTTCAGACAGTTGCCTTTGCAGAATCTGTTTTACTTACTCAGCTTTTTTTCTTTAGGTATTTCACGCTGTTCATGAACCTTCTCAATGACTGCAGTGAAGTTGAAGATGAAAGTGCACAGACAGGAGGCAGGAAACGCGGGATGTCTCGCAGACTGGCCTCGCTCCGGCACTGCACTGTCCTTGCTATGTCCAACTTACTCAATGCAAATGTGGACAGTGGTCTTATGCACTCAATAGGTAAAGTAGTTACAGATAACTGTGTATAAATGAATACATAATGAAGACATTAGTATTTCATTTATTTTTACATCTTCCTTAGTAGTTCTGGGTTTTTTTGATCAGGCTTGGGCTATCATAAAGACCTCCAAACAAGAGCTACGTTTATGGAAGTCCTCACCAAAATTCTGCAGCAGGGAACAGAATTTGATACCTTAGCAGAAACAGTGCTAGCAGATCGGTTTGAGAGATTGGTGGAGTTGGTTACAATGATGGGTGATCAGGGGGAGCTTCCTATTGCTATGGCTTTAGCCAATGTGGTGCCTTGTTCTCAGTGGGTAAGTTGATTCACACATTTTATTTCCTACATTTTTTAAAATATTAAGACTTGATATCAAAGATAGTGCAAATATTAAGTGTGTAACACCAGTCTGCTGAAGAGATCAGACCTACCATTCATTACAGACAGCCTTTCTTTAGACGTGTACTGAATCTAATTGTCAGATCTTGATTATAAGCTGCATTTTTATAGTGAACTTCTAGTTAATGCCTAGGAATAATTTATACACAGTTATTATAATAAATGCATCTGTTTGGGCTGGGTATTTATTACAGATTGAGTGTGCTGTAATGCAGACAAACAGAACTGTATTTGCTCCTCTAGATATTAGCAAGATGAATTGGGCTTTGTTATGCAGCAGAGTAACTGCTTATCTATCTGGGCAAACCATTATGAATTTGCATGACTGGATATCATGAGGCAGATTTTTAGACAAGCAATAGCATAGGAGAGATTTACAGAGAGATTGTGCTTAGTGTGATGCTTACATGCGAGACTCCGTTGCAAATGTAATGCTTTAGTACAAACTGCGCAGTGTTTTTGTCTTAGTTCTTTGTTTTGTACTTGCCCTGGCTCGCTGCTAGTCTGATCAACATCTCGCTGCTTCTTTTAAGGATGAGCTAGCTCGTGTCCTGGTCACACTCTTTGATTCCCGGCACTTGCTCTACCAGCTCCTCTGGAATATGTTTTCAAAGGAAGTGGAGCTAGCAGATTCCATGCAGACACTCTTCCGAGGAAACAGCTTAGCCAGTAAAATAATGACTTTCTGTTTTAAGGTAAGTTATCAAATCTTCCTCCTGCTACAGATCACTTCAGTAACAGGAAAAGTTTAGCAATATAAAAATACAAACCGACCACTGTATAAATTGGTCAGTTCTGTTTCAGAAGGGAAACTACAATATAGAAACACCAATTTAACAGAAAACTGGCTTAGGCCAAAGCAAATCAAGTGTTTTCAGACTCTTTTAACACAGAATTTTGGAGTGTTCCTGTGAATTGTGATGTTAACCTGGCACCCATTTGGATTTTCTTTCTATACAGGTGTATGGTGCTACATATCTGCAGAAGCTTTTGGAGCCTTTATTAAGAACTGTGATCACATCCTCTGAGTGGCAGCATGTTAGCTTTGAGGTGGATCCAACAAGGTTTGAGATTCAAGGGGGGGAGCAGATGTTTTTGTAGAGCATGATTCCCAGTCATTGGAAATATAATAGGATTCCTTTTTCCTCATTGCAAATACTTTTCTCATACTTTCAAACTCTTCCCCTCCTCACTTTACCAGACACATAATTGTATCTGCAATCCTTGTACCCAGAGCTGGCCAGCATAGTGGGATGAGTTTTGCTGCATGTCCTCTAAACCCTGAGAGGGTAAGGAAGATAGAGAGCTCTTGCAGGGCTGCTTCTACTTGCTACTTCATACTTTTATGTAGGCTACTAATATGGGGATTTCCTGCAGTACCAGAAAGCATCTGCTTTAAGTCATTGAGTTAATTACAGAAGCAAGATGGAATGCATGCATGTTGTGTGTCGTGTTTTTGCTTTAATTCCTCTTCTGCCACTTCAAGACTTAGATTCAGCAGCTGTTGCTCTGTTGCTTTGAATTAGCTCTTAGAAAAACTTCAAGTATTTGTCTTTTAAGTAGCTTACCAAAATCAAGGCCTTCTATTAACAGTTAACTCTCAAGTATCTGTGTCTACTTCAACAGTTTCTTTCAGAGAAACCAGCATCAAACAGATAATGCACTTATCAGTTGGGATTATGAATGCATGTCTTCATACGGAACAGTGTGAGAGAATCCCACTTACAGCTGCCTGGTTATTACTGAGTTTTAAATGACCTCATGTTTGTAACTCACATGGTTTAAAATACTGATGGAAACTTGTGTGTGAAAGATCATAAAGATTCCTGTTTACCCTGGGAAATAAGTTACTACCAAACATAAGTACAGCTTGTACCACTGATTTGATTGCTGGCCACACATGTGTGGGTCTGTTTCAGGCTGGAGCCCACAGAGAGCCTCGAGGAGAACCAGAGGAGTCTCTTGCAAATGACAGAAAAGTTTTTTCATGCCATCATTAACTCTTCTTCTGAGTTCCCACCGCAGCTCCGCAGCGTGTGCCATTGTTTGTACCAGGTATGCTGGCACTGGGTGCCTGCCCAGCCCCTGGGCTTTACTCTTGTAGTTGTAGCAGTTTGGAGCTTGGGCCAGTACTGGGTGCATTGTGGCATTGTTAAAGAGTGTTTTCAGATGTTTGTTAAATAACAGGGATCTAAACATAGGGACTGAGGTGTTCCGAGGCAAATATGAGAACAAGAACCTGAAAGAGACAGATCAATGTATTTGTAGAATTCTTTTAATGAGGCAGGTATCAGAGACTGACTTCTGCTTGTGACTAAAGCTTCAGTCCTGCCACATAAATCTTGGGAAGTTACCAAGCTGGGACCACCCTCTTCTTGCATGTTTCTGGCACTATTTATGAGTGATGCTTACAGAGAAGAAGCCCTCCCGAGTGATGCTCAGTCCTCTGTAGAGTAAGTTCTTCTGCCCACCTCTCGTTCAGGTAGCCGCATCCTCTGGCCTCCATTCCTGATTCCTCTGCTCTGTCTTGCTCCTGCTGCTCCCCGTAGGAGCGCAGGAGCCGGTTGCTGAGTCCAGGACACTTCAGGTCTGTCTGCTCTTTGTGTGTTTCTGGCGGATTTAGCCGCTTCTAAACATGCCAGCGGGGGATACTCCTGCTGCCCTCAGGGCTCGTAGGAAGCACAATTTCCAGTCCTGTTGGAGGGCTTTCAGAGCAGAGCTGTGCATGGCAGAGTGTGTGAGCTGTGGTCTCACTTAAGTGGTCTGAAGAGCTGCTTTTGGCCTTTCAGCCATGGTGTGTATCTCAGGCCTGAGGTGCCGCAAGGAAAAGAGATTTTCGGAGCTGTGTGGACTGATTATGAGCAGTAACAATTTCCACCCAGGGCAGTCTGGTTGTGTTCTTACAGTGAAGCTCTAATAATAAATACAACTGCTGTGATTCTCAGAACTTGCAAGTGAGAAACAGTGAATTGTGTGTGGTGACTGTCGTGGACCTTGGGTTGTTACGAGCTGTTGGAATGAATTGGGGGTGCAAGTGATGTGCCCAATGTAACTTGTCTAAATGGCTTCTAAAGTCATCAGTTTCTCTTCCTGATGGTGGTTGTACCCAGGTTGGTGTGGGGTGATTTTGGTTTCTTAGGATTTACTTGGGTTTGGGGATTTTTAAACTGGGAAATGAGGGGTGAAGTTGGTTTCCTTCGAGTTCCAGTGGCCACAGTCTCACAGACCTTGCCTGGGAATATATTTGAGTGTTACTGAAGATGTCACACATGACCTTGGGTGTTGCTTCTGTTATTTGATGCTACCTTATCCCAACGTCTTTTCCTAGAATTGCTTTTATATGCTGGTACTGGGATGTATCAGCCTTATTTCCATTTCAGGGATACATTGCTAGAAATTCCATCTGTGCAAACCATTTGTGATTCCTACATGAAATGGGATTTCTAAAATGTATTCACCAGTGGCCCTGCCAGAGGTTCTCCTATGGAAGCACATCAAGCTGTTTGCTTTACTTTTTGTTGGTAACAAGGGTAGTTTGTTCCTGAAAGAGATGGTTTACTGGTAAATATACAAGTGGTATTAACTGATACTCCACTTCAGCGTATACTGCTATTTCTAGGAACAGCTATATTTGTATACAAATAGTGTAGCAGTTAATTCTGTGCTTTCAAATTCCAGAGTTTTGAAGAGTCTGACCTTTATCTGAAAGAAAGTACAATTGAAATCTGATTTTTTTTTTGTGGGTATTAATCTATTTTTAACCTTAAGAACCAAATAATAGGTGATTTTAATAAGGTAACTTCAATTTTATAAAGTGAACGTGTTCCATCCCAAGCAATAGTGTAAGTCTAAATAAGACTGAATTTTGTGGTGTGTTTTACACTTAGATTATTAAAGTAAATGTGTGTGTTCTGTAAATGGTTTGTAGCTAATTTTAATCAGTGTAGCAACAGTATGGAAATGGTTCGTTCAGTTGGATATTGGGTCTACACTGGGTGTTTCCATTACCAGAAGAGGGCCCTGTTTTCATCTGGGAACATCATGTAATAGTTACTGTGACAGATGTGCCCTGGCTTGTTCTGAGGTAACGTATGTTCAGGAGAGTTACGTGGTCCTGAACAAGCCTGATCCCAGTAACTCATACAAAGAATTTGTGCTGGATGCTTCATAGAACCTACACAAACAGACGTGATATTTCTTAACAGAGGGAAATCCTACTTGCTTCCAGTGCGGTAGCTGATGGATAGAGAATGGATCTGACTGCTCAGCTAGCTCTGTAGAGCTTGCACTAAGTCAGAAATTTGGCAGAGGCACCAGTAGTTAAATATTAATAGGTCCTGCACAAATCAGAACTGCTTAAGTGTAGCTGGGTTAGCAGCAGCAGAGCTGTCCTTGGCTGGCTTTCACCCCCCAACCCCCTTTTCTTGTTACTCTGTTACATTCTAAAGTTGTAGAAATTCTCTTCCAGTTCCATTCCATGTGATATTCTAAAGGTGATTTGAACTGTTGCTCTCAAACTGCTCACTATGGCTAGCTGTCTATTGATAGAGGTGTTGCTTGCTTAGGGACGCTCAGGGATGCTAATTCACCGTTACAGCTGCTAGGGAGGATGTGGGATCAGGCACAGAGGCCAGAATGTACCTCTGTGCAGGGGAGCAGTGCCCAGGGCTGGTGTTCTATAGCTTTACTCAAACCCTGGTGGGAAATAATGAGAGAATGTGATGCTTCTTGGTGGGTCCCTTTGCATTTAAATGCAATGCAGAACTAAGCCCCAGTGAATCGGTCAGATACCTTGATTTGGAAATCTGTACTAAATTAATGTAGCCCCGCTGGCTTTTTTCTTCCTTTTTCCACAGAGTGTTTTGTGGCAGTGTTTAGCTATCAAAGTAGTAATAACCGTGACGATTCAGATCTCACTAAATTGAAGGACACACAGAGAAACATTGGGAAGATTTAAAACTCTAAATTTATTTTAAAAGTAATATGTATTTCAAAGGTATAATGCTTTACTATTTTTCCTATTAAAACTATTTGGGGATGGTGAAATACATTTGAAAGCTGAATATACCATTTAATGCCCAATATCGTGTACCATGAGCACATGAATGTGGTTTGACGTTTAATCTAGCCAGAAATAGTAGAAATGATTGAAACGCAACATTTGCTTGTTTTGTATTTAGTGCTTTGTAAATAAGATGTAATAAAGTTGTGGAATAAAAACTCCATCATCAGTCTTTAGTTTATATATTTCATTTTCTGTTGGTTATGTTTGTTACATTTTACTGTGTAATTTACGTACAAGTCAACATTGGTTTTTTGTTGCTGTATGTAGTTGGTGCTGTGACTTGTTTGTGCTCATCTCTGTTCTGTAGGCAACTTGCCACTCTCTACTGAATAAAGCTACCGTAAAAGAAAAAAAGGAAAACAAAAAATCAGTAAGTTTGGAGACCTTTTTCTTAGCCATTTCTTTCAAAGCACAACGGAAACCTTTTGCTGTTTGTTCAAAACATCTTCACTTCAGTCTATTTGACCTCACTGTAAAATCATTCTACTAATTCTGGCACAAAATAGCTTTCATTTCAATTAACACTGGAATTAAGTTACATTTAAAATATTCTCTGTGTGCCTATTTGAGTAAACAAGAGACGTTTTAACATTCCTGAGTTTAATACTCTGGTTCTTCTGCCCTTGCCACCATCTTCAAGTTACAAAAAATGCGGAAGAAAAATGTTCTCTTTGGTTTGGGGGAAAATCTGAGCCTGCTTTAACACTCTGGCAGATAACTTGACTCCAGCTTGCTTCCCAGGGGAAGAACAAGTAATGCATATGGATTACTGAAAAGGAAAGAGCCTTAAATGTCTTGTTTCTGATACATTTTCTTTTGTTTGCCTTGTGACTGAGCAATAAAATTCAGCGCTTGTATTTATTCACAGAGAAAAGCAGATTTCCCAGGATCAGAACCTTGCTGGTTTAAAGAGTTTAGGTACAGAGATAGTGATAGTGGTGTCATTAAAAGATAAGACTTAGCTTTTGACAGTGACCTCAAAATATAAAGTATGAATAAAACAGAGGCAGAATGGAAATTTAGACTTTTATTAAATGCTGCCTTATATTGTGCTGTAACTGAGCAGAAGAGTAACCATGTTTAAATGCAAAATCTGTGTGCAGACTAGTATTTGACAAGAGAATATACTCAGTAATTGCGTCACAAGGTAACTGAATGAAGTTCCTATGGAACCAAAGCGATTCTTGATACATAATGCATATACTAATGCCTTTACCTGTTTTAAGAAGCATGATTTGAGATTGCACTAGTTACGTGTTGAAGTGTTTCAGTAAAATTGGATTTGGGTTTTTTTTGTCTTAAACAATATAACCTAAACTACGAAGCTTGCTAATTTTGTTCTGTGAAAGGTAGAATCTGTCTTGTTTTGCTTAACTGTTGTTACTCGTAAGTAAATATACATATAGACGTTGAGTCTTTATGGAACCACATGTAGTAGATTTAAGAACTTTATTTTTATCAGGGAGCTTATCTTTAACTTTCCAAAGTCAAATGAAAGATATCTAAGACAATAGACCATCCTCTTAGTAATACGTATTTGATTTCCTAAAAAGAAAGGAGATTTCTCTTTGCTATCTAGGAAGAAAAGTAGTCTGAAAATGTTGTAAGAAAAGAACAGTATTTTAAATCTGTAGTTGTTCTTTCAAATTCCTACTAGGTGACAGTGTATGCATAGGCAGAGTGGAACACTGGCCATGCAGTTCTGGCTCAATCTCTTTCCTCCTTTGGCAAATCTGTTGAGATGTGATGGTTCTGAAGAGTATTTCTACAAAGATCTCCCTCCCCAACATTTAAAATTCCTCCTGAAACTTACAGCATGGGTCTAACTGCTGGAGAGGCTCTTGCTTCAATACTGAAATTATAAATACACAAAGAAAAGACCCACTAATGTAAAAAAGAATTATCTGTATTTGATGGGAAGACTGTGCAGCCTGAGTATGAGCACACAGCATTTGTCTGCTGCACTGTCAGTGGCAGGGTCCTGGAGTTAAGGGTCTGTAACTCTGAAATACACCTTATCTTTGTCCAGTACCTATTGCAGCAGTTTCACCCTAGCAAGGAGGATGAGTGAAAGCTGCAGTAAAGCCATTTAGTGCCCCATCGCCCCGATCCGACTGTCCTGTGATCCAGACCTGTCGAGGCAGGAGAGTCCTGCACAAGTGTACTGAGCTCGGTCCATGTGGGAAGAGTGCTAAAAGGTGGATTAGACGCGGGGCTTTTCTCAGCTGGCTTTCCCTTTTCCTGGATGCAGAAACATTGTTTATCATTCTCAACTCCCTAGGTGGTTAGTCAGCGGTTCCCTCAGAACAGCATCGGAGCGGTCGGAAGCGCCATGTTCCTCCGGTTCATCAACCCTGCCATCGTCTCCCCTTACGAGGCAGGGATTTTAGATAAAAAGCCTCCACCGAGAATTGAAAGGGGATTGAAACTGATGTCAAAGGTGAATCAACGGATAGTTTTACTTGCCCGTATTGTTCTTCCTGGTTAAGTTCTGCTCTTTGATGAGTACGAGACAACGTAGGAAAACCTGTTGTTTGCAGCAACCACCCAGTTCATTTAAAGTGCATTGTTCGTACTGAGGTTATAGCTGGTGGTGGTAATGTTGCAGCTCGCAGCAGTGAGGGTGTGGGGAACAGTCTGTATGGAAAAAACTGCTTTGCCAAAATGATGTGTAAGGTACCAGAATGCCTTCTGCTCCCCACTGGAGCTCTCACCTTGTTTCAAATCAGAAACCAATGGTACCTGGAGCACAGCGAGAATAATAGCAGCCAGATATCGGTTAAGTTCATACTGGTGGCAAGGAAGTTATTTTTTCCTATCTTTAACCTCATCTGGTGGAGTTTCCTGTAAAAGTTTTAGGAAAGGTGTAATGGTGGAGTACAAATGCTGTGGCCTGTGCATATCATCCATTCAAATGTTGAGAAGTTACAGTTGTCTTTAAATGGGCCTTGCTTGTGCGTGTCTGCACCATTTCCAGAAGAAATAGTTAACATACAATAAACAGTGGCTTTGAAAGGTGATTTATTTTCCTGGTCTACACCCAAATAAGGTGTTTGAACCAGGGAAGTAAATTTCTAGTATTTTAATAGTATGTGAAAGAAAATATTTTGCAAGTGAACATGTTTTGAGTTACTTGGCTTATTGCTCTTTGGTTTTTGTCCTGAGGTCTCACACCAAGTTAAAATGAGTATTTCTGACAGTGAAGTTGCACTGACTTCCACAACAGTTAATACATTAAACCTCTTTACCATCTTTTTATGATGTAGATACTTCAGAGTATTGCCAACCATGTCCTGTTTACAAAAGAAGAACATATGCGGCCTTTTAATGATTTTGTAAAAAGCAATTTTGATGCAGCACGAAGGTAAGGCCTTGGGGAACCTGCACAGAGAGTGTTGGGTGTGATGTTCTTACAGCCTTTGAATTGACATCGAGTCTTGTTGGCAGATTTCCCTTCCATGCCTGTGTTTATTGCTGGTTTTGAACTCTAGGTTCTTCCTTGATATTGCATCTGATTGCCCAGCGAGTGACACTGTCAATCACAGCCTGTCTTTCATCAGCGACGGCAACGTGCTGGCTTTGCACCGGCTGCTGTGGAACAACCAGGAGAAAATTGGCCAGTACCTTTCCAGCAACAGGTGAGACTTCACACACATGGTGAAGGGAGTCGCTGATGGGAAGCAGTTGTGGATGTGTCTGTGAATATAGAAGGACTTTTAAGTAAGATGCTGTTTCTAGGGACCACAAGGCTGTTGGAAGACGACCTTTTGACAAGATGGCGACTCTTCTTGCCTACCTTGGTCCTCCTGAGCACAAACCTGTGGCAGACACCCACTGGTCCAGTTTAAATCTCACAAGTTCCAAATTTGAAGAGTTTATGACAAGGTAATGAAATTGTCGTGGAGGGAACACACGTGGTGGGTGTCTGGGCTTTAGCATGGAAGGCAATATGAGTAGTTATTAAGGCTGCAGCTTTTGTTTTGAAGGGGAACTTAAAAGGGTCTGCAGATACCCTTTAGGTTTCTGAGTAGATTTCAATTTCAAGGATTAAATAGACAAGTGGAGACAGCATTAATGCTTGTGATTTAATGAAGCTTCAGGATTGTGTGAACTTCAAGATGCAAATAAAGAGGGTTTGGAATTTCTTCTTTTGTATGGTTGTTTTTTACAATGCTGTTGCTGAAGCTGGTGTCAATGTGTTGCTTTTCAGGCACCAGGTACATGAAAAAGAGGAGTTCAAAGCACTGAAAACATTAAATATTTTCTACCAAGCTGGGACATCGAAAGCCGGCAATCCTGTCTTCTACTACATTGCTCGGCGGTAAGGAACCTTCCACCTTCCTTGTCTGAAAGAAACGTGTAAAGTCAAAGTATCCAGTGTGTATAAGAAAGGGGCCCCAACTTGGTGACAAACAAGATCTGAAAATAGCTGGTTTGTCACATTTTGGTGACAATATGATTTCTGCATTGGCCGAGTACGCTACACAATACCAAGTGCAGGTGAATCTGCTTTTCATAATCATGCATAAGGGCTGTTGGTGATGAGAACTATGAGGTTTTGTGAACGATATCTTCATGCCCTTCACTTACAAATAATTCACCTTCTTTGGTTTGCATCCTTATCTGAGATAGCGTGAGACCATTGGCATCATGAAATGCTGATTGGGATTTGGGTGTGCGATATTCCTTGGAAAAAGGTGCCAGCTCAGTGGGTGACTGTTTGTACACAGATGCTTGCGAGTAAACCTTTCCAAGTCTGGGCAAGCCACTAATGGGCCCTAATAAAGCCAGTGTATAGATGATAAAGGAGGATGCCACTTGTTTATCATGTCACTAACTGCTGAGTGCAACTACAGTAATCACAGTGTTGTTCTGTTATGGGTGTACATTGAAATTTGGCTGTGAAACACGTCCAGAAGAGAATTTGCCTGTTGAGACAATATGTGTAAAATTGGAAAAGGAGAACATAAAATACCAAGGACTGCAAAGTACTTTTTAATTATCGGTTTACTAGAGCTGATCACACACTGAGATAGCACAGCTTTGGAAAAAAGTGATAAACAACTATTTCATCTTCTGACTTGCCCAGAATAAGTTATTTCATCTTCATCTTTGGTGCTTTGTCATCTTTCCTGCTAAGAGGGATGTGGCCAAGTGATGCCTATTTGTGGTGTTTGTCTTATGGTTCTGAGCCTGATGTCATGTTTAAAGGTGTGAAATGTGGAAGGACTGTGGATGGCAGCTGCCAGCGTGTTTGAGGGCTTGCAGCCGGCTGGGGTTTTTTGGTGAGGGGTTTTTTGGGGGTTGATTGAGATCTTGTTGCTAGGACATTGTTGAGTCATTTCACTGATCTTTCTGGATCAGTTTATACCCTTCTTGTGCTGTGAAATTTAATTCCTTCTGTCATTTTTCTTCACGTTTTGTTTCCTGGGCAACAACCAGGCTTCTGGAGCCGGTGCTCTTCTGGCTTTCATCTCCACACTGTTACAAAATGATCGATAAATATTGATCCTGAAGTACTGCCATCGAGTTTTAAAGCTGATCCCCAGCTAATTAATAGGAACCAAACCCCTGAGTTACTGCTTCAGACCGCAGCAATTTTAACCTTTCAGAAGCAGCACGCTGCTGTTGCACAGTGTGCTAGACCTTTTCTGGGGGCTTTGAACGTTGTGCAGAAACGCTAAATGGGTCTTTTGGAAAGAGGAATGTCGCTGGGAATAGACGATTTGGTATTTAGCGTGGAGTGACTGACCTGTGTGTGTAAAACCCGGTGCCACCAGGTTCACATCTGTGCCCATCGGTTTCGTTTCAGTTTGACTGCACAGTTGCCAAGCAACAAGTGCACGACTCCCACGATTCCCAGCCCACTCCCTGCGCCGTTATCACCTCATTTGTATTCCAGAAAAATACAAGGAAACCCAATTTGCCGTCTGCTTGGTTGAAAACAGTCTCAGTAAGAGCCCTGCTGCCTGCACTGACCCCAGGCAAGGTTTGGGTAGAGGGTATAGCCCTGGACTTGGGAATGCCATCTTACTGTGAAACCCATCTGCAGCTGGTTTGTATCCTAGCTTCCCAATCCTGTGTATTTGGAAAAACCCACAACCCCATTTGCATTTCCAGCTTTTGACCAGCATGCTCAAGACTTCGAAGTCATCCAGTTTGGGGACTCAATTTGCCACAGGCAACGTCTGGAAAACAATATTTTTTATAGAGTTCACTAAATCCTCTCATTATGGGTGAAACATTCATAGAGCATTTAAAGCTGACTCCATGCAGGTTTTTTTGCATGCAGTAGAATTTGGTGTCCTGTATCACATTGTTCAGCAAAGACACGTGGAGTATTTGATGTCATTTCCTCAACTCGAGGCAGCTGAGTCACAGCACCTCATTTTGTGATGTCTGTCCTACCTTGCGAGCAAAGCTGCTCTAAACTGAGTGGGATGGAACCATATGGATGGGATAATTCTAGGAAATACCTAGTTCTGAACACAGTAAGTAGGTTGATGCTGTTTGTAGCCAGTCGGTACTTGGCAAATACTTTGTCCAGAGAGGGTGGCAGGCAGTGATGGTTTCTGAATCCTGATCCCAGTTAGTGGAATTTATCAGTTCAGGTCAGATAATTTAACCTGAGGAAAATAGATGGAACTTGTGCAAGTGAGCAGCTCTCTTGCACTGCTGGTGGCCACTTGTGCTGGCCGTGGGAGGTACCATGTACAAGCTGCTTGTGGTGTAGGTTGTCTCAACTTTGGCTTGGGTAACTAGTTCTTATCTAATTAAAATACAGATGAAATGTCAGACTTTGGGGGTTTTGAAGTTTTCTGTTGTATTAAACATTGAGAGTCATTTCTGAGAGGGAGAAAGAGCTGCCTTTTTCTGGTGGATAGACATGCTTTAGGAGTTCACAGGTTCTAGAGGGTAGGAAGGGAAAGGGTAGACCATTTCTTATCTCATCAGCTTACTAATAAACAATACTAGGGACACATCAGTATCCAAATAATATAATTTGATTTAACCACAATTTCCCCCCATAAGGAATGAAGATTGAGCCTAATGTCTGCCTGAGATGGGTTTGTATAATAAACCAGTACCTGTTCAGGGATACTGCCACGCTTATGTGGAAAGAAGCACTGTCACTAATTAACTTCAATACAAACGTAACTTTATTTTTACTGAAATGCCAATGAAATAACTGTACAAATTCATTGTGTAACATTTACTGTTAGAAATTAAAACACATTTCTGGTTATAGAAATACTGTTCACAATTGGAAAGTTGTGATTTCTCTGATACCAGTGGCTGTAAGTGGTCTACAGCCCTCACTGACACCCAGCAGGAAAGGTAGAGGACTCCAGCGTCAGTAGTGAGGTTTTCTGGGTTTTGCAGCACCTTCATGCTACAATAACTGGAAATTAAATGGCCTGAAATGAATGGAAAACATTGTATAAAGATTTGTGATTTTAGGTGAATAATACTTTTTTCAATGAACTTGTTCTTCAGTTTTCATTTCATGCTGTTAGCAAAACTTCATCTGTAGCATATCAGGTACCTTTGCCACATAATTTATATTATTTTCCTAGAGTGGGCAGGACCATGCGTGCAACTATTTCTACTCGCTGGTGGTGCAGGTGCCAAGGAGAATAGCGTTCATGCTCCCCCTTGGAAAGCAAGGGGTTGGCATGTTCAAGGCCATGGACTGAGTTCAGTTCTTGCTCAAAGATTCCAGGGTTGTTTCAGTGACAACTAATCACTTCATTGAATTGTTACATGACTTGTATTAGAAATTGGCTGAGATTTCATTTTACTGATCAGAAAGTAGTAGTTTGATTTGTGATATTCTTCTAAGCATAATACGTTAACGTTTCAGACCTTTGGATAAAGTTCATTAAGCTGTGTAGGTAACTCCTTGCTGTTGGAGTGTCATGGCATTGAACATCTTGTGTTTTCCTCTACTTTTATCTTTTCTCTTTAAATACGGAAAGTGAGAAATAACTTGCCTGCAGCCTCTAAGTCAAGACAGAGCAAAAAGAGGTATCAGCCCCTATCATTTTTCCCATGCTTAGTTAGACCATGTTGCCTCTCAGTTTACACCCTCTTAGCAGACATCATGGCATTGTCATATTTAATTCCTAAATTCAGAACTGTTGTTCTTCACATTTAAAATATGCTAATACATATGAAGCAAACATAGATACACATGCTAGCAGGTTTTCTCAGGAATAGCTTCTGGTTAGTGGAACAGCAGGTTTAGTGCCTTTATTTTTCCCTTCCTTTTGCATGTCGTCATAACTTACAGAGAGTCTGTGCTGCTATATTACAGGAGTTGCTCACTGGCAAGTCAAGCAAGACAATGCAGATATGATACAGGCCTTCTGTTTTTTCCAGTTGTTTAATGACAAAATCATACATGAAATCAGTACTTAAAATTCTGATGGTTTATTCTGTGCAAGTAAAATTAAAAATTTAAATACAAAATAAGCACATCTTTAAAACCAAAACATGAGTTAGTTGCACTCAATTAAGACATATTAAAATGAGTAGCAGCTTAGTATCAAGACATTAGTGTGCACTTCTTCGATTAAGAACTGTTATTTTCTCTAGATCAGAGTCAGGACCTTGAATTTCTTGTGTTCTGATCCATCATTTCAGCTGGAAGTCTGAACTCCAGCTATGTATCCCAGGAGCAAACTCAGTAATTCTCACAAGACACAAGCCCTTAGTCAATAAACACGGCCACTGCACTAAGCATCACGACACAGAGCAGATACATCTCACGGATACTTGCTTGGGAGGGCACGTGAGTATTCAAAACATTTGTAGTGGCTTCCTCCTTCCTTAAGGTAGCAGTTGTGCTTTGAGGCATTTTGGAGTAGTTTGTTGGCATTCCGCTGGTGATGCTTAAAGTCAGAGGAGTTGTGGAGGATCCCATGGGAGGCGTCAGGCTGGAGTTCACCTCAGCTGAATCTCTGATGTAGATGGTGTGTGTGGCTGCTGCTTCTTGAGAGCTGACCTTCCTCGTTGTCAGGTCTTCTGGGTAGAGGAGCAGTGGTCGGTCCGTGCTCGTGAACACTACGGTTGGGCTTAAGGTTGCCAAGGTAGTGACTTCCTCAGCTTTAAACTGTTTATGCACTTTTGTCATTTGGGTTGCCCCTGGAGAAGCAGCTTTGTCTGCTGCCTTCATCCCTTGGATCATGGAGCTGGAGTCTGTCCCCATGGGAGCTGCTGAAGTCGGTGGGGCATCCACCCAGAGCACAGAGTGATTGGCACAGGGAGCCCCGACCACGCTGGCCGCGGTTCCCTGCACCCATCTGAGCAAATAAGGGATGTTTTGTTTGTCACTGCAGGACCATGGGTTGTTATATAGTGTAACCACTTGGAGCTGAAAGAGCTGGTCAAAAGCTTTGTCAGGAATGTACGTGAACTTGTTGTTGTGCAGGTAGAGGCTTGTGAGGTGCTGTAGTCTCACCAGTGTTCCTGGAAGTATCTGGGACAAGAAGTTGTTGGATAGATCCACGGTCTCTATGTTGTAGGGCATATTGGTTGGAACTGTCCACAGTTTGTTGCTACTGAGATTGAGAAACTTGAGGCTGCTCAGAGTGTTGTTGATCAGAACAGCTCTTTCCACCATATTCCTGGAAACATCAAGCACTCTGAGATTCCACTGGTAAGCTGTATCAAGTTTCTGAAGAACTTTAATGTTGTTGTTTATGGCATATAATTCCCATAAGGACTTGGGTAGGTGAGCAGGAACATTCTTGAGCCAATTATTTGAAATATCAAGGGTCCTCAAATTGGTGAATCTCGTTAGCTGATGGTCGAGATCTACAAACTGGTTAAAGGACAGATTTAAATAGGTGATGTTGTCCTGAAGTCCCTGTGGCAGCACAGTTAAGTTTCTGCCTGAACAGTCCACATTCCTGTCGTTTCCTGAGCATGTACAGTTAGAAGGACAGATACCCCAAACAGTGGGTGTGAAAAACAGAAGGACCAGCAGACAGGTAGATGTATTCAGTATCTGATATTCCATTGTTGCCTGAAAATAAATATACCAAAATGACACCCTTTAAATCCATGTAGATATATTTTATTTCTTGTTAAGGGCTGTCTCTGCAATGGCCACTTGCAGGAGAAATTAAGTAAAAACATCAAAAACCCCTTTGTGGCATGGTCCTTTTTAGAATTGTTCAAGAGAGACTTTACAAAGCATCCCTTCATAGACTGTCATGTTGTCTGGCAGAATGAGACTTGTTTTTTCATCTCCCTTTCCCCCTCAATCTCAAATGAGGGCTTTCTTCCGAAAATGCAAGTCTCTTCCAAACGTTATACAATGTCTGCTTCTTGTTTTTAGTGATTTCAAGCCTATATTATGTTTGGAATAATGTGTTCTTTTATACAGGATGAAAAAATGGCTGTCAACTGGATCTGCTTTACAAATCTCTGCAGTAATGTAGCATCCCCCCCATACATGCATCCTGTTTGCTTAAGTAGAATTGGTTAGAAATACATCTTAAATTGTTCGGAATTCAGTCTGAAACCCCAATTCCATGCTCAGGCTAACATGCATGTTGTTGTTTTTCCTTTTTATCTTGTTAATGACATTCTCAAAGCTGGTAACACATGTTTGGAAGCTGAATTAATGTTAGTAAGAAATCTCTGACACTGCAGCAAATTTCTGGTGCAAGCATCTATCATCAACTGAGAATTTCGCTCTTATTCCAGCTCGGGTTCTGGAGCAGGTTTTTGTGATTAAAGACAGAAAAAAAAGCCCCAACTTACCGTGATCCTTCTGCAATATCAGCACATCGTTCCTGTGAAAGATGGGAGCTTAGAGGTCGCCTTGTTCTGGAGAGTAGCTCCAGTTGCTGCCTGGGTTGTGCCTCTTCAGCTGCATCGTATTGCTGCTGGCCGGGCTCTGCAACCACCTGATCTGCTCGACACGGGGACTGCAGCGCTGGCGCTGACTCTCTTCAGTGCAAAGGGAGCATGTTCAGCAGCACAGTTGGGGTTTATAATTCCAGTTAGTTAACTTCTCCATCTCTGTATTTTATGCTGCGTTAATGCCTCACAGCTCAACGTGTGAGATCCCTGCACAAACAGCACCGAGTGCAGTTCCTGTCGGCTGCTTCAGATCCAGCTCTGATTCCGTTTGACTGTTCCTATTTAAGAAGTCACGTTGTGATCTTTCTTTACCTTCCATTAACCCCTCTTCCTGTAACAAGGGTTAGTGTTAATTTAGGCTCCCTGCCTTAAGCTTTTTTTTGATGCTGCTCTGCCAGAGTAT